>NW_026586383.1:7751098-7769139 GCF_907164565.1 Psammomys obesus
CCTTCCTTCCTTCCTTCCTTCCTTCCTTCCTTCCTTCCTTCCTTCCTGTTCTTTAGACTAGTGGTTCTCAGCCTGTAGGTCATGAACCCTTTGGGGGATATAATGGCCCTTTCATAGGGGTCATATATCGTGTATTTACATTATGATTCATAACAGTAGCAAAATTACAGTTAGGAGGTAACAACAAAAATAATTTTATCGTTGGGGTCACCGCAACATGAAGAACTGTATTAAAGGAGAACCCCTGCCTTTGACAGTCTGCATCTCACCGTGGCTGGTCTAGAGTGCACTGTGTCAGCCCCGCTAGCTTCAGACTAGCAGCAGACCTCCCTCTGTCTCCGGAGTTCTTACGGTGCGAGCCACCGTGCCCGGCGTGTCTGGCTTTTTTTGTTTTATACTCCATGAGATTTAGATAAATCGAAATAGATAAATCATGGTGTTGCTATGATTTCAAACCATTTTCATTGTTTTCAAGTATTTCATTGGTGAACAAGATTGTTGGCTGGTATTCCAATGTTGAACAAAACCGTTTTTTAAAAAGCAACACTTTATTAATAGGCTGATTTGATTTGGGGCTCACTTTGAATAGTGTCTTTTATTGATCATTTACACATTTAAGTTGGTGCACGTGTAGGGACGGAATTGCTGGTTTGGAGAGGCTGCTTCTATTTAGCTTCAACCGCAGCTGGTTCTTCACCAGGAGCTACTCCCCATTCACCTGCTGTGCCGCACCATAGTTTTAATTCTCTGGACGGGGTGGGTGGGGTTAGAGGTGGTTTGTACCTCAACAAAGCCTGCTGTGGTAGGGAGGAAGAAGGGAAGGTGAAAGTGGTATCTGCCTCAGGTGAGCTTCAGTTCTTAACACAGAGGAGCTTATTATTTCTCAGAACCACCTCATGAAAAGGGTGCTTCTGGCCTCATATGCATAGAGATAGGCAGAATGAGGTTGTGTCACTTGTCAAAGCCACAAACCTACTGTGGAAAAGGTAAGTCAGGCCTAATGTCCCTAGTTCTGCTAAGCAGAGGAGCACATGCTCTGCTAGTGAGCTGCATCCACCATCCTAAGGGTTCTGTCATTTCTGCATTTGCGTTGGTTTGAAGCCGTGTCTCTTCTAATCACGCATCTCTTCATGATAATTGTTGCTGCGTGTTGTACTGACTCAGTCTTCACAGCAGTCATGCGCAGTAGATGGCATCACTGTCGTCATCACCATCCTGTTTTTCCATTTTACAGAGGAGGAAACAGAACACTTGAGCTTAGTGACTTGCTCAAGGTTCTGTATAAGAGCAGATGAGTCGGGACTCGAGCTGCGCTGAGGCTGACTCTCCACATCCTGAAGGGATGAGTCGCTCTGTTCAGAAGTGTGACTCTGGGACTGGGGTTGAGGCAGAGTGGACACACTTGCCCAGAATGTGTAGGTTCTGTGGTTCTCCCCAGCTGCAAGAATAAACAATGAAAGTTACTGCCAGTCAGAGTGGACACGGCAGTTAAGATGACTAGTCTGCTCATGCAGACTTTGACAATATTCGTTAGTTTCTGGAGACCCTGAAATATCAGCCTTTTTTAGTGTTTTCTCACGTGTGCTTTATTTGTCTGTCCTAGGGGCTTTTATAAGGATGCTGTGTACTAGGGAACTAAAAAGCAGTTTTTCAGGTGGGCTGGAAGTGACTGGTAATGGAATTGCTAGTAAAAGCAGTTCTCAAAGGTTTTGTACAGGAAGCATTTCTTCTCTTCTTTCTGGCTCTCCCTCCACCGTAAAGGCAAAACTTTCACATTGTGAAAACTAGAAAGTACAGAATAATATAACACAAAAATTAAACTCACCCAAAATTCTACCACAAGAAGACACTGTTTACTTCTGCCTATGCCTGTCCTTCATGATTTGTTCTGATGGCATCTGAAAATGTGAATGGAAATCAACATGTATTTATAAACAAGACAAAATGCAGGCTGCTTTCTGACTCCATCCTTCCCATTTAGTAGTGTGCTGTGAACTAATGCGTACACCCGCACAGTTTTCTCTGTTACGAAGTTTTGCCTGGTTTCCAGGTTGTGCTGCTACAAACAGCTTGAGCTCACAGGACAGGGCTCCAGCAGAGCTGTGTGTCGCTGGTCCACTCCACTCCTTTTCTAATGGAACTGCCTCTCCCTCAGCCCACTTTCCTTTTTGTTGAAAAGAATGATCTGGAATCATTAAGTCCATAAAGACTCAGCAGATAAAAGAGACTTGAATTTAGCCTGTATCTCACACTCCACCCTTGATGCACACTTTAACACGATGTGTTATAAGGGATCTAACAAGTAGGTGGGACTCCATGGCAGCCCTGCAGGGTCAGCATGGAAACATGCTTCCGTTTGTACAGATGGGCAGACTGGAGGACAGTACTTAGTGAAGGCCCGAGAGTTAGAGCCCAGTTCTCTGACTGCAGGTCTCGACCTTTTACAGAAATTGCCGGTGTGTTTCATTTTGCAGAAAACTGTGGTTTGTATTTCTTATCTGGAATGCAAATTGAATTTGTTAGGGTTGTTAGCAGACTAGTGCTGGTGATGGGGCAGTAGATGTCTGAGTTGTGTTTTTTAACTCGTGCTCTGTTGGCTTTGGTTACAGTCAGGTGACGCACAGACTTTTGCCCAGAAACTCCAGCTCCGTGTACCTTCAGTGGAGTCTCTGTTTCGAAGTCCCATAAAGGAATCTCTATTCCGCTCTTCTAAAGAGTCTTTGGTCCGAACATCTTCCAGAGAGTCCCTGAACCAACTTGACCTGGACTGTTCTGCTGCCACCTTTGATCCACCTTCTGATATGGAGAGCGAGGCTGAAGACACACCGGGGAGTGCAGACAGTCTCAGCCGAGAGCAGCTGCTTCAGCGGTTGCGAAGAATGGAGCGAAGCTTGAGCAGCTACAGAGGGAAGTACTCAGAGGTAGGAGCATTGGCTCACACAGAGTGTTCCCCTTTGGCTTGTTCTCACAGCATTGCTCTACTTGAAGCTGGCTGACCTGATCCTGTTACTGAGGGCAGGTAGTGTGTGGCGGACCTAGTTCAAATCTTTCTGTGGTCCCGATGCCTTTTAGCAGACTGACATTTTGGAGATTATGTGTGTAGCTTTCTGGCTTTCACATTCCCTGAAGTGTCCATGACACCTATGGCAAGGGTCATTCTCTTTCTTTTCTCTGTTTCCCATGTTACTCATCTCTGACTAGGCTAGCTTCATAATGACCTTTCTGATGGCTGTGACTTAGGTAATCTGATTGACCTCAAAGATTTGGCTCATTCTCATTGTACCAATATTTAAATTAAAAATTTGTATCATGTATTATGTGTTTGTATATGAATGAATACATGCCATAGCACATGGGAGGAGAGGTTGGAGAAAATCCTGTGGGTGTTGGTGCTCTCATTCTACCGTATGACACCAGTGGTTGAACTCAGGCTTAGTGCCCTTGGCCACAAATGCCCTTACCACTGAGCCACCTTGTCAGGCTCAGTTTTTATTTTTTGAACATTTAAACTTTTGCCTAACATGAATCTTTAAAAAAGTTAATTTTTATTTTATATGTATGGGTGTTTTGTGTGTGTGTGTGTGTGTGTGTGTGTGTGTGTGTGTGTGTGTGTGCACGCCACTTGTATGCTTGGTGCCCTTGGAGGCCAGAAGAGAATAACAGCTCCTCTGTAACTAGAGTTATGATGTGCTCTGCTGTGCGCTGCCATGTGGATGCCAGGAATTGAACCAGGGCCCTCTCAAAGGTTGAGAACCACTGAGCCATCTCTCCAGCCTCCTAACATGAACCTTATTACTACTAAATCCTTGAAGACTCACTCTGTTTGGTCTAATGGAGGAAGTAAATAATACATTCCTTTTTGTTTTTATGTTTTTGTTTGTTTATTTGTTTGTTTGTTTTGGTACTTCAGGAACTAGTTTGTCTTCCTTGAGTCCCTTTCTGTCAAGTGCAGTTGAGAAATTCTTCAGGAAATTTTTTGTTGTCCATGGCTTTTGTTTATTATACTCAATATGCATCATTTTATTTTGACATATCTAGTAAATGAACGTCACATTTAATTTTAGTGAATATTAAACTTTAGGGTTAGGGTATAAAGTTAGTCCAAGTTTTGCTGTCTGTGTAGCTAGTTTACTATCTGCACTGACAAAACCAAAACGAAATGAAAACCTTAATGAAATACATAAATTGCCTTTTTATTAAAAATATAAAGTAGGGGCAAAACAGAAAGAATCTCATGGACTCTGGAGGTGGAAATAAATGGGACACTGAAGCCAGGTGTCTCATAGGGAATTAGGTAATTTTTCCTTCATTTTTTTAAACTTATTTTTTATTTCTACTGATAGGTACAAATCTTTTTTTTTTTTTTTCTGTATGCTACTTTTATAGATTTATCCATAATTTTAGGTCTGAAGCTGGGGCAACAGTATAGTTGACATTCACGTGTGCCAGATACGGTTTACATTTATAAAAGCATTTAATCCTTATAAAGCGAATGTGAATTTGCTTATGCTTGCAGAAAAGGGATTAGGCATCATGGAGGTTACCTTATTTAAGGGCACATAGAAGTTGCTCTGGGTGTTCTCCATTGTACGAGACCCTAGAGCCAAGCAGCTTTCTAGGAATGGAGCGGCTCTGTGGCCTTTGTCTCTCCCTCCTGTTTACCTGGGTGCCCGGGTGAGGCAGTGCTGTAAGTGGCACCTGACTCTTGAGCCTCTGCCCCCCACCCCGCCTTTGTTTGTTTGTTTGTTTGTTTGAACACCTATAGCCTTTTCAGCCTAGAGTTAATAAGGGGAGTCTGCTCTAAGTGGAATTGGCTTCCAGATCCTTCAGTCTGTTCCTAGACTCGCTTTTCCCTTACATGGTTGACTGCCTCTTGACTCCAACATCAGCCACTTAGGAGCACACATCATCTTTCCAGGGAAAATGGAGAACTGTTTAGTAGACCATGCTTCCCGGAGCCGCACTGTGCTCTGCTGACATACGCCGCTGTTGGCGGTGTAGGCTTACAGGCCTGAAAAGATGGTACTCAGCTGGGCAGTGGAGGCTCACACCTTTATTCTAAGCACTGGGTGGCAGAGCCGGTTGTATCTCTGAGCTTGAGGCTAGCCCGGTCCACAGAATGAATTCCAGCACAGCCAGGGCTATGCAGAGAAACCCTGTCTCGGGGGGGCGGCGGGGGGGGGGGCGGACCAAAAAAGATGTTACCTTATTACCTCATCAAGCTGTGTTAGGATATTTAGTCTCTTCGGGACTAGGGCTTGGATTACTCATTTCTCTCTATTGGTTATACATTTCTTTCCTCAAATTTTTATTATTTTTTACAATGTTTAATATTGCAGTCCAAAACAAAAAAAGTCAGCTTTTGAAAAAAAAAAAAAGAGAGCTTTTGAAAACAGATTCCTGTCTCTCCACCACGTTCTTCAATTCTCAGTGGGTTTTGGGTTAGGCCCTGGAATTTGTTTCTAGCCAACAGTTTCGCAATGCTGTTGATGGCAGATGCAGTCAGTCCATGACTAGCGCTGGGCAGCCGTCCACCTTCAGGCAAGTTGGCTGCAATTCTCACCTGTAAATTGGGTGTTGAAATACAAAGCTGTGGTGGAGATTGACTTACAGTCAACTTACAGTTTATATTTTAGAAATAGATTTGTCATGCTATATAGTTTTGTTACGGATTAACTTAGGGTTAATTGTCTATACAGGACTCTTCTGATTGGTTTTTGATGTTTATAAAGAGAAAGTTTTAGCAGCAATTAGAATAATGAATTGTATTTATTGGAAATCACTAATGTTATCTTGGTTTGTTTTAGCTCGTTACAGCATATCAGAATCTTCAGAGAGAGAAGAAAAAGCTGCAAGTAAGTCATGTATTGACTGTTGTTGAGTCACATGTGATCTTAAAGGTACAGAAGTTCTCATAGGACTGTTAACTCTCCTTTTTAAATAATCTGTGTAGTGCCAGATCTTACCAGTACAGGAGGTTTGGTAAAGAGTGAGTGATGGAGACCTACCTCAGAGATGATTTCTGTGCCACGTCCTAGCTTCCTTGAGTTCTGGACACTCACTGTGAAAGAGACTTGGATTCAGAACATTTGCCTCCTTGAAGCATCTAACCTGCACTCAGTCTGGGGGTGCCCCTTGTTAGTGTAGAGACAGTCTCAAGCTTTAGAGTTCTTTCGGTTACTTTACTCAGTACGTGGGCTGTTCCTAGCCGCCAGCTGCTGCTTTGTTCAGTGTTTGGAGATAGCTTTACTTGAAAATATGAAGTCTCTAAGGAGTTTATTGACTCTTCTAGTGGCCGAATCTCCTTAGCCCTTACAGCTTTTTATAGCCCTTCTCTCCATCAGCTCTGTGCCCTGACTTTTGCCACATTTGTTCCGGGAACTCTTCATGTGCCCTCTTGTCACTAGTGTTATTGCTGCCACTCACCGCGGCCACCACCGTGCTGCCACTGCCCCCATCTCCGTGCTAGCTGCTCAGTGCTCGTAGCTAATGATAAAGACCACAAGTAGGCAAGGCAATCCCAGCAGCCAGGGCCCTGCTGCTGAGCCCTGTACAAACCGGAAGATGTGGCCATAGTGTCTGCACCAGTCCCTGCAGACCTGCCTGCAGGACCGCATTCACGCCGTCTCATGAGAATGAAGGCATTTTCACCAGTCATGTGCTTTCTGCTGCCTCACTAGGGGACACATTTTCCTGGTTGCCAGTGGCTACTAGACAACTTCAGTTCACCAACTACAGTTCACTTTTTTCTTGCAGGGGCAAAAAGGCCAGGACAAACTAAACCATCATGGCTAGGATATGGACCGTCAGGAGTCACAAGCTCCTGAGTGTCTGTGAAGGGTTCAGCGTAGCTGGTGCTGGCTGGGGTGTCTGGCTGACTGCTTGGCTGATAGTCTTTCATTGACATGGGAACCAGAGGAAGGGTCTAAAACTGCCAGGAAGCCCCACTGCCCCAGTTCCCACCATTGTATCTTCTTTGAAAGAGTAAAAACATGAACGGTCTTATAATAAAAGTTTATCATTAAGCTTAACAGTAGTCTACACCATTGAACTTCCGTCCCAGTACCTCAGGGAGAGGCAGGTCCCTCTAATCTGTATCAGACATTGTGTCTACCTATATCCTCTTTATTTATTTATTTGTTTTTGCTGATGTTAGGCACACGAATCTAAGAAGCTACAAGTTGCTCCATTTCTTTTGTTTTCTTGAGGCAGGGACTCTATGTAGCCATCCTCCTGACTCAGCTTCCTGAGTGCTGTGATGGCAGGCATGTACGTCATTCATAGTTCTTTACCTCTGTCTTTGTGATGGACGACCAGAGCACATAGACACTGTTCCCATGGACTGCTACTTACCATTAGTTTCCTGTACAGTGAAAACACCCTGTCACCCTCCAAAGTAGGAGGCTTATACCTTTTAGTAGGTTACTCCTTTAAACTGATTAGAATTATTATTTTTTTAAGTTCACTTATTATTTTTTGAGTATGGGTGTTTTGCCTGCAAGCCTGCCTGTGACCGTGTGTGTGCATAGTGCCTGCAGAGGCCAGTAGAAGGTGTCAGATCCCTTGAACTGGAGTTACAGATGGTTGTAAGCTACAAAGTGGGTGCTTAGAATTGAACCCAGGTCTTCTGGAAGAACAAACAGTGCTCTCAATCACTGAGCAATCTCTCTAGGACTTGATTTCTTTTTATGGACAGTTACTAATTTAACCGTCTGTAATGCAATTCATAAGAATTAGATTTTTTTAAAGGAAAGTTTTATTTTACATAAACCTTTACAATGGATAATGATAATTAACAGGGTCTGTGTACTCTGAAGTTATAAGTGAAATCATTTACTTCTGAAGTTTGAGTTTATAAATTTCCTGTTAAAGTTAGTGTATAGTTCAGTTTGTAGTTTGACTTCCGTGTCTGTACATTTTAGCAAATGTAACTACTCACATAGAATTCAGAGTAGGTCTGAGCCATCCTATTTTAATCCTTACCAGATTTCCTGCATTGACATGGCTTTAGTTTTGTTTATTTTTGTTTTGTTTTTTACTTTTTGCATAAATATGTCATATAGATGTTTAACCTTTTTTTTTTTTTAATTTAAGGGTATATTGAGTCAGAGTCAAGATAAATCGCTTCGGAGAATTTCAGAATTAAGAGAGGTAAGTTGGTGCTTTGAAAACAGTAATTTAACCTGTTAGTTTGGCGGAGATGTCACCCATGCAAGGCTGGCCTCGTGTAGTAGTAGGGAGTGCACAGGTCACCAGCGAGCGCAGCGTGTGAGCTCTCTGTAGTTCTGTCTGTGGTTTTCCTATGGCAGATGTACGTCTGCAGTGTGTGTAGTCACCGTCAACTCCAAGGCTAAACACTCTAGGTTTCCTTGTGCCTTTCCTAGTCAACATGCTGTTGTTGAAGTAAAATGACCTGTAGTTTGGAGTGGTGATTCTTCTAGGATGGGATAGAGCTCCTTGAGGTCACTGTGTGGTAGCTTTTTATCTCTGCAGTGAGCCTACAGTGAGGAGGAGGCTTTTTTTTTTTAAATTTTTTATTAATTACACTTTATTCATTTTGTATCCCCCCAAAAGCCCCCCCTCCTCCCTCTCAGTCCCACCCTCCCTCCCCTTTCTGCATGCATGCCACTCCCCAAGTCCACTGATAGGGGAGGTTCTCCTCTCCTTTCTGATCTTAGTCTATCAGTTCTCATCAAAAGTGGCTGCATTGTCCTCTACTGTGGCCTGGAGAGGTTATGGAGAAAGGGGAACCCTCCTCCACTGTTGGTGGGAATGTAAACTTGTACAACCACTCTGGAAATCAATCTGGCGCTTTCTCAGACAACTAGGAATAATAGCGCTTCCTCAAGATCCAGCCATACCACTCCTAGGCATATACCCAAAAGAGGCTCAAGTACACAAAGAGGAGACACCTCTCAGTGCTGGCGCCCTGCTCCTCTACCTTGTCCTGCTTAGAGCCCAGCATCAAGCTTTTTCTATACCTGCTTTAGTATTGCTGGGAATGTATTGTTACCTGTTTTTGTTGTACTGTTCTTCATAGGCATCAGTTTTCCTTTAAAAGCTTTGAAGCAGGTGATTTCAAGACAAATAAGAGTATTTTAGAATTTTATGTATCTGGGCAGAATTTTGTTTGTAGAATTTATCGGTTCTAGGGATGTAGTGTGTTAAAAGTACAAACATAGCAGATTGGTAAATTTACAACAAGCAATTGCTAATGTAAGAATGGGAATCTAGCTTAGTGGTAGGCTAGTACTAGGAGGGTGGAGGGAAAGAAAAGAAGAGCTAAGCTTTTGTCCGTGAGAGGAGGCAGAGGAGGAGCAGAGCAGTCTTCCCTTTTAGGGGTTTAGGCATCACAGCCCTCAGCAGGTTTGTTATTTTTAAGGACACATTGTCTGAATTACTAATATATGAATTCCTTGTATCACATTGTTTCATTTGTATTGAAGTCATGTTTAATATCTAGTCTCTTGTTACATTTTGTATACACACAGTTCCTACTGTTTTGTTCTTTAAAACATTCTAAACATTTTTCCTTCACTAAGAATAAGCATTGACCCTTATGATAATGGACTACCAGATAATGGTAGTCATTTTTCCTATGTGAGACTTGTTTTGAATTAATACCTTAGAAGAATTACTTCTCTCTGTGAAGTGATAGTGAGGGGACAAAACCTCACCCTAGTGTTCTTGAGTCTGCATTGCTGGTTTTCCTCGGAGGACAGCTGGTGCTGGAGAGTGTCGGCTGAGGGTACAGCAAGCAGGTCAGGGAGAAAGTACCTTGAAGCTTTTTCAAGCTATAGGCACCTTTGCTTTTCCTAGAGGGACAAATAATGTCTTTTTGCTTAATGTATTATTTGTTCATTTTCTTGCATATTGGGAAAAATAATAAATGAATAGAAAAATAAATAATAAATCAATTGTTTGGGACAAGAAATTCATTGTCCAGGTTTATGCACTTAATAATTAGATGCACCTAGCAATGGAGAACTTCAGAGAATGGATATTAGAGGCGGGCGAAAGTGTGAGACTGTTTATAATGGTATTTTATCTAGAGACACAGAATACTTTTTTTTTTTTTTTGTTCTGCTGCGTATCACTCTGCTAAGGAGTCCCTCACTGAGGGAGCTGACCTCAGGGAAATGGGGCGTGAACCTCTGCTTTGTTGGTAGGCGGGTAAGCACATGTGATATTCCTTTTTGCTGCCTGTTAGTGAGCTCAGGCTCAGGGGAGATTGCAGGGTACTTTATTACAAGAGAGTGCTCAGGTTTTGAGAATTCATCAATTAGAAATAGTGCAAGAATTTTGGAGTTCCTAATAAGCCCTTGGAGAGTGTCCAGAGAGAATCCCTATAACAGAACTGTGAAAACGGATGATCAAATCAAAGGGAGGTGACGTGAGAACCCTCTCTAAAACCCTGTTGATGGAAATGACAAGTTAAGACGCAGAGATGTGGGCTGTGCCCATAACTGCAGAAGAGAGAATGCAAACATTAGAGAGAGACAACAAAATAACTAAAATATAACTTTGAATGCTTTAAATTTAGGGAGTTAGTGAGGTAGCAACCCCAGAACAATATGGGGTTCATATCCTATCTATGTATTCCAGATGGTAGTCTCTAACGTTCTAAGAAAGGGTGATGGAGGAGGAAACGGAGAGGATGCAGAACTGTACCTGGAGGGATAGAGAGAACATGTCAAGGACAAAGAAGACTGGAGCTAGGGTGTGTGGCAAGCAGGTGCCTAGACTGAGGTCATTCTTGTGCCTGGGGCAGCAGAGATAAACATTGATTTTGGGGTTCACCACCTTAAGTATTAGCATTGGCAGCAATATCAGGAGCTGGAAGTTTTCTTCCTGCTGGGCACCAATTAGTCCATCCCCTCCCTCTGCAGCTGTGCATGCTGTGACTCAAGGTTGTGGGGCGGGTGCTGCTGGCGCTCTTTGCCATGCTGCAATTTAGTCCCAGTTGTACTTTTCTCTCAAGCCTTCTTTTTCCTTTGTTCGTTACTATCCTTATTGCAGTTCTTTAGAAGAATACATTTTCTTTGGAGACTCGTATTGTTTAAGGAATAAAATTATTTATTGATGTTAGGTTTTAAATATTAATATCGTAAACATTGAGGATTCTCTAATTTTTCTGTATTTTATCTAAAGAGTAAGTCAAATCTGAAACGATGATGTAAACTTGGAGTTTCCATCTTTTGTTTTATATTGAAAACTACCTGTGATACCTTTTATGTTTTAGGAACTGCAAATGGACCAGCAAGCAAAGAAACATCTGCAGGAAGAGTTTGATGCATGTTTGGAGGAGAAAGATCAGTATATCAGTGTTCTTCAAACTCAGGTAAAAGGGCAAGCAAAGCAAGCAAGGGCATAGATCCAGTGATATAAAAATGGTGGTGTAGTTAGAAAGCTCAAGAATTTCAAATGTAAAGAGAAAAGAGCTCGTTCTAAAACTGCCTTTTTTCCGTTTTAACAGAATATTTTGTTCATTGTACCTTTGACTGATTGTGGTAACCCCACTAATGGTCCAGGCAGCAGCAAGGCTGTACTGTGCTTGTTGGTTTTCTTTATTATAGTAAACATTGTTCTCTCTCTCTCTTTTCTTTTGGGTTTTTTTATTGTTGTTTTGTTTCTCTCTGTGTTTTTTTTTTTTTTTTTTTTTTTTTTTTTTTTTTTTTTTTTTTTTTTTGAGATAGTTTCTCTGTGTAGCCTTGGCTGTCCTGGAATTTGCTCTGTTAGACCAGGCTGGCCTCAAACTTAGAGATCTGCCTGCCTCTGCCTCCCAAGTGTGTGTGTGCTACCACCACCCTGCCTCACTGTATTTCTTACAAATTTTAAAATACTTCTGTTGTACCTTTTTAAAATTTTATTTGTTTTTATTTAGGTGCATCAGTATTTTATCTGCATGTATGTCTCTGTGAGGGTATTGGATCTTAGAGTTATAGACAGTTGTGAGCTGCCATGTGGGTGCTAGGAATTGAACCCTGGTCCTCTGGAAAAACAATAAGTGCTCTTAACTGCTGAGCCATCTCTGCAGCCCCGGTACCTTTTTTTCTACTAATGAATTTTTTTTTTAAGGTTTCTCTCCTAAAGCAACGATTACAAAATGGCCCGATGAGTGTTGATCTCCCCAAACCACTCCCTTCAGGGGATTTGCAGGCAGAAGTGAACACTGATAAAGAGAAGA
The DNA here is from genome assembly GCF_907164565.1 of Psammomys obesus. NCBI lineage: Eukaryota > Metazoa > Chordata > Mammalia > Rodentia > Muridae > Psammomys > Psammomys obesus. The sequence goes on from NW_026586383.1 coordinate 7,763,286, forward strand.
TGGAGGATGTCGGGGAGCCAGTGGGTAAGCTCCAGCTTTGTCAGAGTGTAACTTAACATTTAGAGGACAGTGTTGAGAGTTCAGGATTCAAGCTGATGGAACAGAGGAGGTAGAAGAGGCCCATGACCCTAATGCTTTTTCAAAGATTCAAGTTTGTTTATTTTTAAAATTGACTATGCCTTTAATCTCAGCACTTGGGAGGCAGAGGCAGGCAGATCTTTGAGTTTGAGGCCAGTTTGGTCTACTGAGTGAGTTCCAGGATAGCCATGGGTACAGAGAGAAACCCTGTCTTGAAAAACCAAAAAGAAACTAACCAAACAAACAAAAAACCCAACTGACTTTTTTTCAGGAAAAAAAAAATACAGTTGATTTAAGACTTGAAAATTACATAAACTTTAAGGAGAACACACTTTTAATAACTGAATTATATAAATTATGTTACACAGTTTCAGTCTTTTGAGATAGGGTCTCATGTAACCCAGAGCAGTCAAGTTGTGATTTTTCTCCTTTAGCCTCCCAAGTCCAGGCTTACAGGTTTGTGTCCACCTCTGACTTTAGTCTTTGTCCTCTCCACCTCTGACTTTAGTCTTTGTCCTCTTAAAAAGAGACTCCCAGTGGACTTAGTCCTGTTAGAGGCACAGTAAGTTGCTGCGCAGCTGCCTGCTGAGCGGAGAGCTGCCTGAGAGCTGCCTGCAAGGCTGCGCTCTCCCAGTGTGAAGATGCACTTGGAAATGCAGAAGATAAAACCTGGGGTAGCCAGAGCTCCCTCCAGGAAGAGCTTAGAATGTGACTACAAAGAACACTTAATAGTTCTTCTGGGATGAGACTTCTCGTGGCTCAGGAATAGTCCCTCTCCCGGTTTGTCTTCTAAATAGGCTAGAACCAACATCTGTGCCATTCTAGGGTAATGCTAAAGCACTTACGGTGCAAGTTATACTTGGCATCTTCATGTAAACAACACACAGTAACTAAAGAGTAGTTTGGAAGAGTGCCGTTTGGCTGCTGCTCCTCCTCCTAGTCCTCGTCATTTCATCATCATCATCATCATCATCATCATCATCATCATCATCATCATCTCTATCATCTCTTCTGTCCTTATTTGTCTCAGAGACTACCTAGATTTGCAGGCTCTGGGCCTGTAGCTCAGTGGTAGAGTGTGTGCTTAGCTTGTAGAAGGCTAAACATTGCTCCCCAAATTTCTGCCTGCCTCTCCGCCTAAAAAGATGTACTTTTTCCAGAGTTCTCTTATATTAAAAATTGTTTATAATTTTGTTTTTTAATTTATTGAGTGTTTATGTGCCGTGATATGCATATGGCGGTCAGAGGACTGTTCATGGTGGTTGCTTCTTTCCACCATGTGGGTCCTGGGGCTTGAACTTGAGTCGTCAAGCTTGGTAGCAAGCACCTTCACCCGCTAAGCCTTCTCACTGGTATAGTCACTAGTGTTTTTACCAACTGCCTCTGCTTATGCTGTTTTACCAGACGATGGAGCTGCTGTTAAAACCCTGGAAATGCTCCAGCAAAGAGTGAAACGTCAGGAGAACCTGCTTCAGCGTTGTAAAGAAACAATTCGGTCCCATAAGGAGCAGTGCACACTTCTGATCAGCGAAAAGGAAGCACTGCAGGAACAACTGGATGAAAGGCTGCAGGAGCTAGAGAAGATGAAGGTAAGAGACCATCGAGCTCTGCTCTGTTTAAATGTGTAAAGCCAGAGTTGCAGGCTTCTGCATGGCCTGTGCCTCCTCTGAGAAGCTGCCTTCATCCCCCTGTCCACAGACAGGGTGGAGGGGTGTCCTTGTGTGAGCGCCCACATGCTCTCTCTGGGTTTTATAGCAGTTACTATACATTTGAGACTTCCTGTGTATGCCCCATTACACTGTAAGGTTTACCTAGCTTAGATAAGCTGCATAGAGTTCTCATGTGAGGCAAAGCTTTATTAGAGATGGAAATGAATTTCTAAAACTTTTTTAGGAGCTTCATATGGCTGAGAAGACTAAACTTATCACTCAGTTGCGTGATGCAAAGAACTTAATTGAACAGCTTGAACAAGATAAGGTAAAACTCCCAAATTTATGATACTGAAATTTGTCAGGGGCCCCCAAATTTGCCTAGAAAGCAGTTTGAAGCATTTATATTTATACCTGCTTTTTAAAATTTTATAGCTGCTTCTATGAAAACTATTTTTGATTTCTAGATGTGTGCAGTATTAGCATTAAGAAGCCTGATTCTTTGATTCCGTAGTATTAGTATTCTGTCTTAGAGACAGCAGCAATGGTGACAGAGAAAAATCTGTATTTGCAGTACAAACCTATTCCTCAGAGAAAAATTGAATTACTGAAGGCCAGAGACGCTGAAGGTGAATGGTTTCAGTGCTTTCTTTCACACATTGTAGAAGCAGATTGATCATTTGGATGAGTTAACCTGAAAAGTAAAGAAATGATAGTGTAGATATTGGCATGAAACTTTGTACCTGTGGACTGTAAGGTGCCTAGTAACTGGAGGGTTGAGGAAGGGCTGACTCACTGCAGGCATTTGGAGACAGAGAGCAGCTAGCACCCAGCAAACACCAGGGAAAATCACAGGCAGATAGAGAGCTTTGTCCTGCTTGGTCCCAGGTTCTTGACCCTTTTGTAAAACAGCTCCCTGTTCTTTTCACATCTTGGTTCATGAATGTAGTATTTAACCTAGCTTTGAAATAAAGTACTTTCTGTTTTCACGAAAGTATAGCCACCTAATGGTCATACCTAACAGTGTAACAGTAATCTGTGATACCATCTGCTCTCTTTCTAACTTTTCTTATTCTCATACATTTTTTCTTTTTACGGACCAAGTAAACTTTTATTGTGATTGATATGATTCTTAAGATTTCTTTTCCTTGTTTAATTGTCCTTTTCCTCTGATATTTTCTGTGTAACATGAGTTTTGAGGACAGTGGAGGCCCACTGCTTTGTTTTAAATTTTCTTAACTATGCCTTACTTCTCTGGTTGTTTACATTAACAATTGGCCGTCTGGAAGAGTCCTGTTTCAAAGCAGGGGTCAGTGTGCCCTGCAGGTAAGAGCTGAGCACCTTTTCAAGGGACACTACCCAGGTTTTCTGTTTTTTTCATATGACCGTTTTAAACTTGATGATTTGATTCTTTCCACACATTGACTTTCATTTCTGTATGGATTCTCCTCAGAGGGAAAAGAAGCCTCTATCAAAGTAGAGAGATGACAGTGCCTTACTTAAATTACGGGATGGAGTTAATTTATGAAGTAGTGATGGAGCCAGAGGGAGTCACAGGAGAACAGAGGAGAACTGGGCATACCTGGGCTCTCGCCCCGCGCCACTCAGCTGTGGCAGCAACTACCCTGCATAGTGTCTGGAATTATGTATGTGTGAAAACACAGATGCTAATTGTGTCTTATTCTGGCCCTGCATCACATTCAGGGCTAGTTTTGTTTGTTACTATTTATTAAGATGGAAATTACTGCACATCTGTAGCAAGACTATAAAGTAAATCTTGTAGCTGGAACATGTTCTGATGCTTAAGGGACTAAAATTACTATTAAAATACTCCCATATTGAAACACCCTGGTTTGCTAAGGCATAGAGTGAAAACAGACTGCAGTTTGAACTGCTAGAGAGATTCGTCCACTTCCTTAGTAAAATGTTTGTTCTTCCTCCCACGTCACTTGAACTACCTGTGTGTTGGTGATGCAGTTTTGTTATGCAAATACTTTAGAGTCTGCACTTCTGTTCAGGGAATGGTAATAACAGAGACAAAGCGGCAGATGCATGAGACCCTGGAACTGAAAGAAGAAGAAATTGCTCAGCTCCGTAGTCATATCAAACAGATGACTACCCAGAGAGAGGAATTGCGGGAACAGAAAGAGAAGTCTGAAAGAGCTGGTAAGAATTCAGGGGTTTGTATTTTACAGCAGCTCAAAAGTCAAAATGTTTAGCAAGTTAGTTAATTGCTTAGATAGATGCTTAACTACAGTATCTCCTTCTAGGACAGGAAAGGGCGTATTGGAGAAAGTCTCCATGCTGGGACTAGCCAAGCTACAGCCCTCAAGCTAAGAGTAATACGTGTGTGTGTGTGTGTGTGTGTGTATGTGTGTGTGTGTGTGTGTGTGTGTGTGTGTGTGTTGTATATCTGTATGTGTGTGTGGGTGATCGGTGCTTTTGGGACAGTGTAGGCATGTATTTCTTAATGGTAGAAGAAAATGTGGCAGAGAAGACTGTATGTGAAGTGTTAATATATATCACAACAGAAATCTTTGCTGACCTCTGCCTTAGAGTATTAAAATTAGGTTTCAAGAACTTACAAGTAGTCATAGTGTGGGGCTTATTTAGAATAACTGCTTCCTTCCAGGTGATACAGGGTAAACGGAAAGCAGAAGGTGTCTATCTGCTTCCATCAGTGTCAGCAAAGAGCTGGGTGTTTAACATGCTCCTTGACTAGAATTTATCACATTCAGTATTGAGTATTACTAGGAAAGAAGAAGAAAGTAAGCAGGTCAGGAAGGGCCTCAGGTTAAGGGACATGTCATGTCAGTCATGCCATGGTGCATGGCAGTCACTACAAGATTATGACCAGGTGTGGGGAGGGACCCCTGAGAGTCAGCAGGAAACCGTGCCTGCTGACGTGGGAAATGACTTGATTTCTGAAGGAGCTGGCTGGGATCTTAAAAGGTGAGTAGATACATTTCAACCTCTGCATATGGGCCAGGAGGAAGCAGTGTAGGTAGACACAGTGCAGTGGGAATTCGTGTCTTATGTGGGAAGGAATTGAGGTTGGAAGCAGAAGCAGGAAATGAGGTTTGAGCAAGAGAACCCTTTGCTGCCTAGGGGCCTGGCTGTGGGGAGAGGAGCAGAAGAGAAGTCAGAATCTAAGATGGTCCAACATTTTAATAAAGAGAATTGTGGATAGTTAGGGGCTCTAAATTAGGAAGCTGGGATTTGATTACTAGAATGTTTAAGATATTTTGAATTAGAATTAGCTGCGGGATTTCCCAGTAGAATTGACTTGTGGGCAGGTGGAGCTGAGACACATCTTTTAAGAATATTAGCCTAAGGTAGCAGCCTGCGGTTGATTCTGGAGAGGTTGGCAGAGGCTACGGTGTTTTCACAGTGAGGCTGGGAGTGCATGTTTAGTGTTTATTGCCGCTGATGATCCTTAGTAGTACTTCCGGCCGGCAGTCATTTCTGCCTCAGAGCAAGGCTCAGCTATCGCTGTGTGCCCTTGCGTTCTGTCAAATGGGACCACTATTTTCATTTTATCAACAGGAGAACCTAAGACTATATTTTAAGTATTTTGTCTCCATTAATGCACAGAAGTAAATGTGTCGTCTGGACTTTAACCCAAGCATTGTGGCTGCAGAGTGTGTGTGGAGAGGGCATGAGTTTGACTGATGGAGGTAGATTACAAGGATGTTTCAGGGCCTGTGAGTCCTTAAGCTTTAGGGAAGTGCCACAGATGTTTCATCAGATCGGGAGGGTGGATGAAGTTTTATAATGGCCTTTGAATTTGATCAGGATTTGATTCCTAGGACATAGTTTTGAGAAATTGTCTTAGAAAACATAGTATAAAGTACCAAAGGGGGAAATGGAGCCCCATGGAGAAACCCTTGGTCAGCACCATCCATGCTTGTGAATGCATGTCTCTCTTTTGCGTTGTCTTATGAAGTGATTTGGAGATTTTAGTTGATGAACTTGTTCTCATGAAACCTAAGAAAATTTCCTCTCAGGGAGTAGTAGTTACTTTAAAAGTCCAGTCTCCTAAAGAACAAGCGTTGTGAGACACTGTTGACAGGTTTGCTTCAGTGCACAGATGTCCAGTGTGCAGCCACAGTGGAGACACCCAGTGT
>NW_026586383.1:7769149-7824910 GCF_907164565.1 Psammomys obesus
CAGTGTGCAGCCACAGTGCACAGATGCCCAGTGTGTGGCCAGTGCACGGCCAGTGCACAGAAGTATGTCAGTATCAGAAGAGTATAAATAAAGTATTGAAGGAGAGAATAGAGGTTTAAAATTTAACAGGTGCATTAATTTTGGAAAGCTTCTAGACAACATAGTTACACATGTTTCTGTTTGTAGTCCTAACTGTTGAGTGCTGTGGTAGAAGTTTGTAGGAAGACACAGACATTAAGTCCGTAGTGAGAACTAGTTCTGTGTACCGGCTGCGTCCTGCCCGATGGTCCTAGTTGAGAATGGTCTAGCAGAAATTGGTTCTTAGTTTCAAGTGTAAAGCACAGATACCAATCAAAAGAAAACTCGAGATGAGTGCTAACCGTGGGAGACAGTGTCCAGCAAACAGGTCCCACAAGCAACCTATGGACTCATCTGGATTTTGTAAAAGTCAGTTGCTTTGTTAACATCTGTCCTGGCCTTGAGTAAAGTCATTGGGCAAATAAAGGAAACAGTAACATCATTACAACTGGCTGTTGGGATTTTATAAGCAGATATATCTACGTAAAATTGTTGTCAAAGAAAAGAAACTACCCTGATGCATTTTCCACTGTAAGGATTTGATTTTGAAAGTACTTCTGGACATGTACTGTTGATGGATAACTCATTCTGTTGACTCCTTCTCTCTGGGGTTAGCCCTGCCTAAACCACATTCTCCGTTGCTTTTCTTGGAGCACAGTGCACTGCACTGCTCCTGTGTGTTTTCTGTAAACTAAAGCTGCCACGTGTTCTAGGACAGGCAGTCTCTGACCTATAAAGAATTCTGTGTCAAGCATTAAGGCATGAGCTGGGTACATGCTGAGTGAATAAAGCACTCCGGCTCAGAAACCTGAGAAACATAGTTCAGATCCCCAGAATCCATGTGAAAGCTAGGCACGAATGGCTGAAGCCTGTAATCCCAGTGTGCAGGGCAAGAGTCAGAGACAAGATTGCAAGGGCTGGCTAGCTGGGCTAGCTGCAGTTAGCAGACCCCAGACTCAGTGTGAGACTCGGCCGCACTAAATAAAGTGGAAAGGAATTGAGGAATGTTTGATGCCCCCTTCAGGTTTAAACACCAATGTGCATGTTTACACCTACCCTTGTATACCCAAATGCATGAGCACATGTACACATACCACATACACATAGGTAAAAATTACTAGGACGTGAGTGTAATGATGCGCTTACACTACGCCTATTCTAGCACGTTAACTCTCTCTGGGAAGGCCAGTGCTGTTCTGAAGTCTCTCACTGCAGCAGGTAAATGCAGTTGTTACAGCACTGTGCAACAGCTGTCGACTTCACACCTTCCAGGTGTCACTTAAGATGAGTGGTGACAATGAAAGGACATCACTGTTTGAGTGTATTGGTCTTTATGTAATTTATAGTTTTGTAAGAATTTAACTTTTTATGCCACCACTTATCACTATATTAGGATTGCTTGTATATATTGCTGAGGTACTAACATTTTGGTGTGTCATAGTGCATGCACATCATTTCCTTGGTAACTATTCCTCTGTTGATAACTAGCAGCTTATTTTTAAACTTTTGCTCTTAAAAATACTGTAACAGTCTGTAATATAGATGAGTTTATGTCTTTGATGATTTTATTCCTCAAAATATTTTACCTATAAGGCTTCAGCCTTTTTTTGTTAGTTACTGTTGGGTGGTTCAGATATAGCTCTTGCAAAACAGAAACCACAAAGCATTAACTCTCTCCCAAAGTAAAGGAGATAGGATAGCTCAGGTAGTGATGTGCTTGTCACATAAGACTGGTGTAGCGGCATTTGCTACTTTATGGGTTCTTTTTTCTTCCACCTCTATACGCCTTTTTTTCTTCCCTTTGAACCCCCTAACACTTAATAAGAGAGGAAAAGGATAGAGAGGAAAGGAAAGAGATGCCTGAATAAAGACAGGGATCAAAGGGGACGACATTATTGTCTGCTGATTAGGGCTATTGGGTTCCTTGGGGCAAGTTTGATCTTCACTGTCAGGACATCTTATTTCTTCTGGTTGTTGTTTCTTTGAGCACGACTACTTAACAAATCACAACCAACAGCAACCAACAGCCAGTCAACAACCCACCCCACCTCTCAGGGCCCTAGCCCTTATATATCCTCTGAACAGTCCCCAGAATTCCAGGCATCACACAACTGCAGAAACTGTCTACAGCCGGCAAATCACGCCCCCACCACAGCATAAGGCAAATCATAGTCAGCTGCTGCGAAGTAGCCCTATGTTCCCACACCTGGGATTAAAACAAAAACATATTCTTTTAATATTTCTATGTTTTTAAAGAAACCAAAATTCTGAGAAAGGTGCAGCTGACATGGTGGTTTGCACTTGTTAATCCCAGTGTTGGGAGGTGGAGACAGGCAGTTCTTGGGGCCACTGCTTGATGGGCTCCTGGTCAGGCTAGAGACCCTGTGAAAACAAAGCAAGTTGGATGGCTTTGATGAACAAAACCTCAGATTGATCTCTGGCCTCTACATGCGTATGTGTTCACAACACAAACACACACACACACACACACACACACACACACACACACACACACTTTTTTCCTATAATTATTTAAATGTGTAAATTATTTCAGATGGATCAGGAGGTTTCTCAGGGTGCACTATCTTTCATAAGCTTTCGTTTCCTTTTTCTGCGTCATCTTTGCTGAATTTGTGTTTTAAATGATTGGCCACATGGAAAAACTTTGGTTAACTCATGACATCCTTTGCTTTCTTACTGTCATGTTGTATTTTCTTTTGTATGATACAGCCCAGTAAGCCAGACAGAAGTAGAATGAGTGCATTTGAAATCTGGGGGAACCTTGGAAATAATTCTTTGTATCTTTAACGTGTCAGATTTGTGCATATACAACAACCGAAAACCACCTGTGTGTTTAAGTGCTGTGTTAGTTGTTGATGTAACAGTTTCCTTGAATCTCAAGTCTCACTGAACATCTTATTTTTGTGCATCCACACATGCCAATAAGTGAATCCCGGTGCCTTTCCCAAGCCTTGTATGAACAGGACTGGGGTAAGGCTGGCTTTCTTTCTGTTTTTTCTTATTATGGGTACTTAGAATGAGCCTTTAAAAGAAAATTCCATGTTTCTCAGGCAAAAAAAAAAAGAAAAAAAAAGTTCAAATTGAGGTAAGCTTTATGCCATGTTTGGAAGTAATTTCTTTGTATTTTAATACTAAATGAATATCTGTTAGCAAGATCTATTGTTTTAAATAGACTGTTCCTGGGGTTTTTTGTATGTCCCAAACACAGTCATCATTATTGCAAAGCCTCAATGTCTGGAAGAACAAATTTGTGGGTAATCACTTAAGTTTACTTAGCTTTGCTTTGATGTAATATTTTTCAGGATTAGAGACATTTAAGGTATTTGATGTGTTGGAAACATGGCATTTTGGGTAGATCTGCAGGGGTCGGAAAGTTGGGACACAGTTGTGAAAAGGGGCCAAGGAGCTGCATCATCTCCTAAGCTTCTGAAGGCCCTGGCTCTGTGTGAGCATTGCATGAGTACCTCTGCCACCGAGTGGCAGTACTTTATTTCCATTTACGTAAGCCAGAGAGCAGTCCTCAAGCTTTTTAGTCTCTGAAAGAGACCTCTTTACACACTTAAAACTCAGGGCAGTTCCAGGAGCCCTGTACTCCTGTTCGCCATGCTAATAATTTAAACTGAAAATGTTTTAAAGTTTTTACTTATTTTCAAAATAAAAATATATGCCAATCACATGTTAACATAGATTTTTATGAAATATAACTACCTTTCAAAACCTAATGTATGTTTGTTTGTTGTACTTGGCTTAGAACACACCTGGATTTCTGTGACTCTTTTAGTCTGGAGTCAGTTGATTGACACGTGATAGATTAAGGAAGCCTGCTCATTTGGATAGCTACTTGAGAAAGAGAACACCTCCCATGTCCTGAAGGGTCTTGCTCCTGGGAAACTGCTGTTTTTGGTACGCTCTTCTATTTGTAGGCCACTGTTGATAGGTGGGGTGCTAGTACAAGTCCTTTGTTGTTAGTACTGATTTTCATTTCATTTACTTTCTAGTAGATTTTTTTTTCCTAATGACACATGCTTTTAGCAGCTTTTTTTTTTTTTTTTTCTATCCGCAGGAATATAGGCCCAGCTTAATTCTTTTGATATCATTACTCTGTGTCTTAGGGTCAACAGTTAATCTAGAGGTTAGCATCTCTGTTTATTCCCTGGAATGGAAGCTCTGGTCCTGTGAGCCCTCTAGAGCCCTCTGAGTGCTCTCTGGGAGGGAACAGTCACACCCTAGAACTGCAGAACTCTGCCATTTGCTGTAAGGTTAGAACGCTCCAGTGAGGACAGGGAAGGTGGTGACTGTTGAAAACAGTGGGCTCTCTGAGTGTTCTTTTTTCCCCTTTGTCTACTTACTAGACAACATCCACTCAGAATTTGATACATGATAGGATTATTGAGCAGTAGATTGCCAGTCCTGCTCACTTACCTGGTTTTTCGTGTAAAAAATCCAGGATGAGCCTCATCTGAAGTGGAAAGTGAATAGCTTCCAATAACATCACAGCCCTGCATTTCATTTAGCTCACGAAGGGTCATTTCACAGCCATACTTACTTGTTTTCATTGTTGCCTACTAAGTTTTGAAAATATATTTACACTGTTATTTTTCCCTTTCTTCTTTTAAAAATAAAAATTGCCTGAGGTACATTGAATTTTGTTTTGGAAGACACAGTGTGTGTTTCCAACAGTGCAGCCGTCTGTGCGTGGGCTTCCAGTGTGTGCCTTGACATGGCTTTGCATGCCAGTGAACACAGCTTGTCAGCTGGGGCTGATGCACGCTTTTCGTTTCACTCGCTTATCCTTTGTCACGACTAAAAATGAAATGACATGGACATTCAGAACACTTCTGCACTACCACATTGCAGCTCCAGCGTGCCTTCCCGTAGGAGGAACTGGAACTCACGCCTGCGCTGTAACTGCTGCTTCACTGAGTGTGTTTGCAGGGTTGCGCGCACACAGTCTGGTTCCCAGGCGAACTTCCACTCTCTCCTACTAGACACTGTTAGAAGCAGACTTCCTGTAGGAAAGTGCTTCTCATTGTGGTATCCACAGTAGGTCTCAGTATGTTTCCATCTGTTTATTTTATGTGGATATTGGAATTTGCTTTAATGCTCTGGGAAAAATACTATTTCTTTAAAGGAGGAGATAGCAGACAGTGGGTTTTGTGTCTGTCAGCATATGACACAGTCCATTTGCTGAGACCAGGAAGTCTTTTGTAGGTGACTCGTTCAGAAATCATGGCTGTGAGGGAGATTTCTACTCAGCTGAACCTGGTCAGTATCAGCAGTATGTTAGATTTCAAAATACTGCAAGCAACGTTAGTTCTCCCATGGAGTCCATATGTTAACGTAGGTTTCCCATCTCGTGGGAAGACTGGGGTGCTTCCATTACTGCGTTTCACTGAGGATACTAGGTTAGAAGATTACAACATTTTATTAGCTGTGAAATTATTTGGTTCTCTGACATAACAGGGAATAAATTTAAGTGAGAAAACTCTAGAATCAAATCTACTAGCCTTTTATCATTTCATTTAAATTTTGAATGAATGTCAAAGCTTCTTTAGGTTTTATAGAGTTAACTTAAGAGACTTCTGTGGCTGGGCATGATAGTGCACGCCTTTAAACCCAGCGCTCAGTAGGTGGAGGCAGGGTGGTCTCTGTGCGTTTGAGGCCAGCCTGGTCTATAAAGTGAGTCCAGGACTGCCAAAGCTACACAGAGAAAAACCCTGTATCAAACCCACCCCCTCCACCCCCATGAAAGAGAGCGAGAGAAAGAGAGAATAGTCTGTGGTGTAGACTAGCAGGCTGAGGCGTCGCGTGGGGCAGGGTGAGTGTGCTGGGGACTTGCAGTAAGCGCTGCTCCTGCTCCGTCCCTCACGCTCCCAGTGGTGCATCTTCAGCACAGACTGAGCAGCCAGCACTCTTGGAGTCTCCCACATCCAGGCTGAGCTTTAAGTGAGGGAACTAACTTTGAGTATTAGCAATAGCTGACTATTGCTTATGCTTGGCACTAGAGTTTATAATAAAAACATAGCTAAATAAAACAAAGATACCATTTTTCTTAAATATTTTACTTCTTAGCAAACGTAAAGTTAAGACTAAGATGCTTGAGAAATGATTTTAGCTAATTTCTTGGTCCTTTGAAATACAGAGATCATTTGAGCCCCAGTTTTATACTTTGAAGTATGCAAGATGAATATATTGGGTAGCTTTGCATTTTATATCAAAGACTATTAGTTGCCACAAAGAGTAATTGTTGTAATGATGTTGACTACTGACCTGTGCTTCCAGAATTCAGCCGTACCCCTTCTGTACCTCATGCTATTTACCATTAAGAAACTGCTTTAGGCCGGGCTTTGGTGGCACACGCCTTTAGTGTCAGCACACAGGAGACAGAGTCAGGCAGAGCTTTGAGTTCAAGCACAGCCTGGGCTACACAGAGAAACCCTGTCTTGAAAAACAAAACAAACAAAAAATTGCTTTAGTATAGGTGTTTGTGCTCGGGTATAGTTCCTGTGCGTGAACCATTTTCTGAAGCCAAGTTGGGGTCAGTAAAAGACCTTTTCACTGTGATACCTTGAGTTGAAGCCCCCACATTTTCTAAAGAACTAGTTAGTTGTACAAGATACATTATATATGTTGGTGAACTGTATCCTGTGGACTGTTGATGGGATTGTAAACCCTTCTTGACCACAAGTTTACAGTGGGAAGTCTCAGGACTTCTGTAAGGGCTAAAGGAAATAATCCAGGAGGACAGTAGCAATAGTGTTTTCACAGATTATTTGTTTATAATGTGGACATGGATCTACATGTACATACACATATGCATTCATGCACACATATATATCCACAGGTTCACACAAACACATACTTTGGTACCAAGTTACTGAGCTGTTCTACCATTGCGTCTGATGTGGTTGGAATGTTGAATGAGTGATTTTGCCCCTTGGAGACTTAAATGTGATTATGTGTACAGGGCCTGGATTATCTTTCAGCTAGATAAGATAGATAAAATATCTATCTTATTTATCATTAAGTTTGGTAATTTTCTTTGTAGTCAGCTGAAAACAGCCCTAGTGTGAAATTTAGGCAAGTAGTAGGCTTCATTTCTGAAGTACATTGTTTAAGTATGTGATCCACCACAGTAAATGGTTTTTAAAAAGGAAACAATGCCCCTGCTCTTTTATATTATGATTGAAAAGTCTAAAAATACAATTTTACAAAGAACTGTTTTTCCATTCTTAAAAATGGCCTAGTGAGCCAGGCATAGTGGCACATGCCTGAAACCCCAGCACTCAGGAAGAGGAAGCAGGAAAATTGCAAGTTTGAATCCAGCCAGGCTGTATAGTGAGACCCTGACTCAAAAAACAAAAAAAAAAAAAAGAAAAAGAGTCCTCGTGAGTACACAGTGGCATTACGTGCTTATTGACGATGGAGAAACTAAGCACTGTGGAGCAAACAGTCCAGTTAACATTGCATCAATAGAAGTGGCCAGACTCGTCTGGCGACTTTGTTAGCCATAGGATGCTTGGTGGGCAGAGCAGGGGAATGTGAGTGATTTAGTCTATTTTCAAAGTTTTGAACTTAGGCTCATGTAAGCAGTCCTGATATTCTAACTCAGAATTCAGCAACAACAACAAAACATTGATTTTAGTGATGGGGCACTTCTGTAAGGCTTTGTTGAAGAGCTCAGAACAATGGCTTAGAATAGCGATGCAGCTTCTGACCTGTCCTGCTGCAGCTGCTCTTAGATGCTGTAAACTGATCATGAAACACTTGAGCTGGATGACACTGCATCTTGAAATACTTGTTTCTGGTGTTTTTATTATAGCTTTTGAGGAACTTGAAAAAGCCTTGAGTACAGCCCAAAAAACTGAAGAAGCACAGAAGAGAATGAAGGCTGAGATGGATGAACAGATAAAGGCTGTGGAGAGGGCCAGTGAGGAGGAGCGCCTGCGTCTGCAGCAGGAGCTGAGTCGGATGAGACAGGAGGCTGCCAGCATGGTGAAGGTAAGGGTGGCTTTGGTCGAAATGGCTTCCTCTCATGTCCATTCCCAAGTCTTTGATTATAAGAGTCAATTTAGCCAGGTGTGGTGGTGCACGCCTTTAATCCCAGTGCTCAGGGAAGAAGAGGCAGGGAGATCTCTGTGAGTTTGAGGCCAGCCTGGTCTACAAAGCCAGTCCAGGACAGCCAGGTCTACACAGAGAAACCCTGTCTCAAAAAAAACAAGTCAATTTGAAGTTTGTGTGTGTGTGTGTGTGTGTATATATATATATATATATGTGTGTGTGTGTGTGTGTGTGTGTGTATGTGTGTGTGTGTGTGTGTGTGTATTATAATATAATATATATGTGTGTGTTTATATAATATATAAGTATAATATATAAGTATATTATAATATATATAATATATGTGTATATATATAAGTTTGTATATATATATATATAGTTTGAAGTTAGTTTATAAATATATGTATATATGAAAAAATTTAATTGGGGCTGGCTTACAGTTTTAGAGGTTTAGTCTATCATGGTGGGAAGCATGGTAGCATGCAGGCAAACATGGTTCTGGAGGAGATGAGAGTTCTACATCCAGATTGACAGGCAGCAGGAAGTGAATTGGCTTGTGTTTCTAAGATTTCAAAGCCTACCCCGAGTGACATACTTCCTCCTCCAACAAAGCCACACCCCTTCAACAAGGCCACGCCTCCTGATAGTGCCATTTCCTGTAGACTGAGTATTCAAACGAGAGTCTATGGGGGCCATTCCTACGCAGACAGCTGTATTATACTGCCTGCCCCCATAGGCTTGTGGTCTTAACGTAATGCAGAAATGAATTCAGTCCTGCTTCAAAAGTCTCCATAGTCTTTAACAGTCTCAGACTTGTTTAAAAGTACGAAGTTCAAAGTCTCTTCTGAGATGTATGCAATCTGTTAACTGTAATCTATAAAATCGAAAGAAAAGGCAGATCACATACTTCCAACATATAATGGCACAGGATACATATTACCATTCCAGAAGGGAAGGAAGAGAGCGTATAGAGCGTATAGAGGAAATACTAGACCAAAGCAAGACCTAAAACCAGCAGGGCAAACTCTGAACTCTGCATCTCCATGTCTGATGTCAGAGTGCGCTTCATATCTTCAACTGCTTTCAGCTGTGTTGGCTGAAACACATTTCTTTCTCCTGGGCTGGTTCCATTCCTTGTTAGCAGCTTTCATTGACAGGTATCCTGTGGCTCTGGCATCTCTAACCTCTTGGGGTCTCCAAAACAATCAATGCTTCACCTTTACAGCTTCGCACAATGGCATATCTGGGCCCTGCCACATGCCTGGCCTCAGCGACTTTCCTTAGTGTTGGGGAGAGACTCCATAACCCCTTTCTTCTATCCTTGACTCTAAAGCCAGAACAATGTGGCCAACGCTGCCAAGTTCTGCTTCTTGCTGGGGCTGAAACACGGCCCCCTAGTTCAGTTACATCTGCACCAGCTTTCTGCTTTCACAATTTTCCTCATTACCTAACCTTGGCTGTCTCAATTTGAATTTTTAGGAAAAGCACTTTGGTAGAAAGGCTCACACTTAGACAGGTCTCTAGGTCCTTCGATTCTTCAAGCTTCTTACTGCCTCCAACTTGAGGCTACGGAAGAGAGATTGCTTGTGTGCACACCCTCAGAGATCAGTCAAGAAGCTTCTCCAACTTGAGAGTGTATGACTGAGACTGGGTATTTAAATGTTTTAAGGGATAGTTACTCCTTTATTTGGTTTTTATATACTCATGGGGCTCAAGCCTCTGGCTTCACTTGGTGTTCACATGAGAAACACATGACAAGCACATTTGCATGCACTTTAAGCATAAAAGAGTCCAAGCATGAGAATATGCAGGGAGGGCTGGGGCTGAGAGGGTGACCGCCACCCCGGCGTGCACAGAGCCCTGGCTGATCTAGAGCCCTGGGTACTGGGTCCAAACAGAACCATTGCTTGTTCTAAATACCTCACGGAGATGGTTGCTGCATTTGGCTTCTCAATGTTGGCTGGTGTCCTTCAGTGTCTCCAGTCAGAAGACAGTGCGTTATGTCCACTGTTCTGTACTTGCTTTTCACCCAGTGTGTCTGCATTGGTAGCCGGCCATTTCTTTTAAAGGCTCTCAGCATTTTTTTTTGTATAAAGTTCTCATACTTGAGTCAGTCTCTGACTGTTGGGTATTAGATTTCCAGCCTTTGCTGCTGATTGTCGGTAGCATCGTGCATGCTGGCTCTCTTCATGCGCAAATTCTTAAAGTGAACCCACTTTTTCTCTAGCAAAAGTGATATGTATTTTAAATTATTGGTCTATTTGCTACAAGCCCCATGAGAGATGGTTTAGACTTTTACAGCCAGGTGTTGGAGCTCCCTCATGAAAGATAGCTTGCCTTCCTTCTCCTTGAGCTTCTAGGGAGAGAAGAGGGGTGTCCTCCTAGGTCTTACAGGCAGAAGTTTTGCCAGCAGGATAAGCATTTTATGCTGGAAAGAAATTTGTGCTTTTTCCACTTGGAGTTAGTTGCCTGATCAAAGCTTTGACTCATTCTTATATTGGGTTGACTTTTTATTTCTATTTCTAAGCAGAAGGTCTTTCCTGATGGTGGGGATTAGCCTTTGAATATAAGGAGATTGCTCAAATAGCTTTTTTTCTGTTGAATAGAAAGGGTTCTTTTCTTGATATTTAAGGTTTTTATTGTTTGACTGCTCCCTGGTTTTGTCCTAATTAATCAGCCAATTAATTAATTAATTGATTAATGTGTGTGAGTATGAGTGTGTATTTGTATGTAGGTTAGAGGACATCTTAAGGGAGTTGGCTCTCTCCTTACACTGCATGGACACTGGGACTCAAACTCAGAGCAGAAGTTTGGCTGCAAGTGCTGTAAAGTGCCGACCCGCCTCAGCGGTCTGCATTTAGTTCAGTTTTAAAACTCCTGTGGGATTTCAGATTTGGTCTAGAGCTTCCTCCTAGCTGTGCAAGGCCCTGGGTTCAGTCCTAGTTATGACAAAACCCAAAACGCTCACATGCCCAATTCTGCAACCATTGCTTTTATATTTTGTCCTTTGTATGTTTTTCTTTGGGTTTTGAGGCAGGGTTCACCATGTAGCCCAGGCTAGCCCCTAACTGTTTATCCTGCTTCCAACTCCCTAATGCTGGGATTACAGATGTGAATCACCGTGATTTATGGGCTTTGTGGCTGGTTTGGTCTTTCCCCAGTTTGGTTGTTTTCTTTTAACACTCTGACTGAAATTTATTTGGTATGAGGAATAAGGTTGGAAATCAGTTTGCTTTTTTCCCAGGGGACTGCTATCAGATTCTAAAACATGTATTTAATAATGTACCCTTTGCCTCCTGATGTGCCGCTGTCTTTACTACATAATAAATGTGTAAGAGGTTGAGCACATGTCTTCTTTTTTTCTTTCTTTTTTGAATGCTGTGCGCTGTCTGTGGCTGCACAGTGCACTGCTGCTGTGGATAGGCATTGCGTCTGAGGAGCTGCTCTCCTACCCAGTGTCCTCCCTCCCTCAGCACGGAGTACCCCCCCCGGCACGGTGTCCTCCCCCGACACGGTGTCCTTCCTTGGTACGATGTCCCCCCACCCCCGGTACAGTGTCCTCTCCCAGCATAGAGTCCTCCCTCAGCACGGTAGCCACCCTTGCCACTGTCTTTTTGGTAGTGGCGAGGGGGTCATTGTTGGCTGCTCTTAGCCGCTGAGACATCTCTCTAGACGCTAATTGTTGGCTGTTCTAACATATAAATGTTTGTCTCCTAAATAGCTTCCCTCATTCTTTTGCTGTTCAGTTATATTAACTTTTAGATTTATATAGGGAAGGTTGATGCTTTTTTAAAGTTGAGTTTTCCTTTCCAAGAAAGAACAAAGCCAGTAACTCTTTAACAAGTAATGCCTTCCTAGATAGCTAAGTGCAGCTGAGCGCAGTGAAGTTCTCTGCTGAGAGTAGCCTTCCTTGTCTCTTGCCTTCCCTCTGCCCTCTCCCAACTGTGGGCATTCACTGCAGGTTATGGACATGGAATCAGTCCTGTAGGACCCCAAGGCAGCCCTCAGTTTCTCCAATCAAGAGGAAAACATTCGGGCTTTCTTTAACTGCTACAACTTTGCAGTGTTCCTGTGTTAACTCTTAAGTTACGAGTATGCTTAATTTCTGTAAAGATGACTTAGTTGTGGAGTCCTGTGGGTTTTCTGGGTGCGTTCACTCACCTGTTGGCTCATTTTCAGAAGACTTCTGAGGAACAGCTTGCTGAGCTTCGGAAGCTGCACGCAGAGGAGCTGGCCAACAAAGAGCAGGAGCTGACGAGGAAGCTTGAGGCTCAGGAAAGGGAGCTGCGTGAGCAGATGAAAATGGCTCTGGTAAGTGCTGTTTGTCTTTGCTGGAGGTAAACCTCAGAGCTGCCATCCACTCAGCTGAGGTAGACTGCTAACTCAAGGCTGCTAGATACCTTGAGTTGGGTATATCAGAGGACAGGAGGAAGTGAAGAGAGCATGTTAGCCTAGTACTTATTGCGTGGAGTCAGATGTCTCATGTGCCCAGCTCTCATTGGGTTGTTTACCTGCCCTAGACAGGGTTAGGACGAGGGAAGGGAAGGACGGGCACTTGTCTCAAAGCCTGCATGCTGGCTGTACTAACGGGCTTCTGAAGTCTTTCTGAATTGAAGTTTAAAGAACAAAACTTTGAATTCATTTAAAGAAAGAGTAAAAAAAAAAAAAACCTAGCAAACTACTGAACTAACAAAATAGTAGTCAGAAAAGCAGATTCAGATTTTTGCAAAAAATAATGATTTGATATTTTAAAACAATAAAAACCTTTTATATGAGCTACCATAAATTATTTTGACATGAAATTACCCAGAAAATACTTTAAATTATCACCATAAAGTAATATGTTTAAACATGTTCAAAAGGACTGGACCTGCCCTGTGGGGTCAGACACTCCGTCCTTCCTTCTGCCCTTCCCTCCACTGCCCTCTGGTCTCTGAGTTGTCTGAGCTTTCCAGTAGCACTGATTCTTGCCTGAGGCAGCACGTTTTATAATCTCTGGAGGGGACATAGGCATATGGATTTAGAGTACAATTTTAAAAAGTCTAGGGAAGGGCTGGAGAGATGGCTCAGAGGTTAAGAGCACTGGCTGCTCTTCCAGAGGTCCTGAGTTCAATTCCCACATGGTGACTCACAGCCATCTATGAGATCTGGTGCCCCCTTCTGGTGTGTAGGTTTACATGCAGACAGAACCCTGTATACATAATAAATAAATAAATGTTTTTAAAAAAAAAAAAGGCTAGGGAAAAAGTGTGGTTGAAACTGCCTCGGTGTGATGGTGCATGCCTTTAATCCGAGCAGAGGCAGGGGCTCACTGAGGTCAAGGCCAGTCTGGTCTGCATAGCAGCGCAGCCAGGGCTACACAGAGAAACCTTGTCTCAAAAAGCCAAAAAGGAAAACAAGGAGAAAGAAAGAAACACAGAGAGAGAGAAAGAAAGAATGAAAGAAAGGAAAATGGCAAATATGTAGGCGTATATTTATATTCCCTATTGTTCCAGAAAGAAGTTAATGTTTAAAATATAGTACATCAGCATAAAATAGGAACAGGGGTGTGGAAATTAAAAACAAAGTGTGACACACATGAAGCTGGGACTAGAGCTCAGGGCTGTTGTGTGTGGCCTTGAGCGGTGGCGTCAAGCACTGTCTTCAAGGAACTGACAGCATTATAGTTGTATTTCAGGTAGAGGGAAAAGTCAAACCCATCACACACAGAGGCCTAACCCTTCCTAATTCAACAGACTTTAACATTTCCTCTATAAAGTACACTTAAAAATACTAAAGTCAGGCTAGAGAGATGGCTCAGTGGCTAAGAGCACTGACTGTTCTTCCAAAGGGCCCAGGTTCAATTCCCAGCACCCATGGCAACTCACAATTGTCCGTACCAATTCCAAGGTATCTGACAACTTAACACTAATGTACATACAATAAAAAACATTTAAAAAAATACTGAAGTCAAGGTTGTGGATAATTCTGTCTTACTAGTGTGTCCTGTAGTATGCAGTCGTTTGTAGAACCCCGTGTGCCACCATGGGATGGTATGTGTAAACACTGTATCAACACCTGCTCTTTAGGCAGAGTCCAGGTAAACACAATTAACGTTGGGATGTAATCAAGAAATTACAGTCTAGTGTGCTAATTTAATTTTAAAAGTGCTCGCAGCCTTTGCTGCGGATGTTCTTGTGTATCAAGAATGGAGGATTTTCAGAGCTGGCTGCATTGGGAAGCCGAGGAGCCTGGGTTCTGCACGGCTGGGTGCGGATCAGATGAAAAGCGTGGTTCTATTGAAGTGCTTTGGGAATGTCAAAGACTCATGTGGGATTGAGGTGGTATTAATTGTTTTGGCACAGGAAAAGACTCAGTCAGAATATTTGAAGCTCACCCAAGAGAAAGAGCAGCAAGAATCCTTGGCTCTAGAAGAGTTAGAGCTGCAGAAGAAAGCAATTCTTACAGGGAGTGAAAATAAACTCCAGGAACTCAGGCAAGAAGCAGAGGCTTACCGAACTGTAAGTCCATGCAAAACTGTACGGACTTTCTGTGTCCACCCCAGCTCTGAATAATGACATGCAGACTTATATTTATTTTTAATAGCTTTAGGCTTTACGTTACCGATGTTCCTCACTATCTTTTTAATCTGAGTTTGCCATGTGGTTTGTTATCTCTTCTCACTTTCATACATGTGACTTCCTCCGTGTCTTTTAGGCAAATCCTCTTGTATTTCTTTCTTTCCCAGAGTTAGTATCTCTCCAGAAGTCCAGCCTGTTCTCTCCTGCCTTGGCTACAGGCCAGTCAACCCTTTATTCTACCAATCAGAAGGTGATAGAGACGCGTGACGCTTAACAGCGCCAAGGTCTGGTCTGCGCTCAGCTCTCTGCTGGTGTTCTAGATCTGCAAAACAGCCTGCACACAAAGGCATCACTCCAACCTTCACACACTGTGCGGGCTCCAGGGCTGGGGTGCACGTGACTGTGGAGACACTTCTCTCCAGTCAGAAACAGATTCTCAGGAGGTTTTAGCTCATGGGGTTGGGTTCATGTGTGGATGCTCTTCATCTTTAGTAAGAAGTGGACTCCGTTTTCCACATTGTCCTTGTTGGTTCATTCCCAGCTGCCCATGCTTCTGGCAGCCCTTCACTCTGCCCCTTAGCACGCAGACTGCAGTGACTGCATTTTACCACTTCTCCACTCAGGGTCACTAGGAACTGGCCTCACTTTGGAGGCAGTCTGTGTTCTGATACCCTTCTACTTGTCCAGTGTCATCACAGTAGACTGTGTCCTAAGTTAGTTTAGTTACACCAGTGCCCTGCTTTTGTGTTTAAAATTATCCGCTTCTCCATATTAAACACGGCGCAGGAATGCAGTATTTGTTGATGGTCTCAGCTGGCATAATTTTAAGGCTTTCTGGCCCTTTTCCTTCGCAGTATAGAGAGAGGCTGCCTGTAGTAAGAGCATGCTGGTGGTATTGAGATCTTTCGGTCTTGTTAAACAGTCCAGCAGTCCTATTTCTCTACAGAGTTGTAAGCTCTTCTTTGATGTTATGAGCACTTCAGACAGTGACACTGTGTGGTAGAGGACACTGAGGCAGCCTGCATCTGCACTGCTGCCTTTTCCTTACTGTACCACACACCAATAGAGTGGACCTGTCAGTTTCTTAACACTTTTCCAGCTCTAATGTTCACAGCGAAGAATTAATACTCTGTGTGATAACAGTAACTTTTGGTAAAGTTAAGAATGTTTAAGAATCTTCTTTCAAAACAAAACAAAAACCAAACCAGGCTGGTGAGAGGGCTTATTGCTGTACAAGCTGGGCCATCTGAATCTGATCCCAGCCACAATGCAGGGAGAGAGCCAATTCCCAGATCTACCTGCCTTCCACAGCAGTGTGTTTCCCCTCCCCCATACATAAATAAAAATTTTAAAGCTTTTAAGTATATGCCTTTGGTGGTGGTAGAAAAATGGGATACTTTTCCCCAAAAATTAAGTTATGAAAGTAATAACATAGCATTGTAAACCCAAAAACATGGAGTGTCGACATCCATCTTCCTGCCAAACTTTCTATCATTATTATTTGTTTGGTGTTTTATTTTCTTTTTCACTATAATTTTTGTTGTTTTGAAAACAGAGATAGTTGAAATTATGCAGGTAGATTGAAAAAGTACAGAAGTGAGTTTGTGTTCATGATTGTGACTAAGCACAGCGTAGTTGTCTGCCTTGTCTTATGTTTGGTCTGGTATCTGAAGCATCCAAATTACAGCCTTTAGATAGGCCCAAGTAATCTGTATGTCACTGCTAAGAAGTGTGTGCATTAGTAAAAATGTATCTGTTTTCATCAACAGAGAATTCTTGAATTGGAAACCTCTTTGGAAAAAAGCTTACAAGAAAGCAAAAATCAATCAGAACATTCGGCTGTTCTTTTGGAAGCTGAGAAGAAAAAGCACAGTGAAGAACTCAGAGCCCTGGCTGAGAAACACAGGACAGAACTGGAGGTCCTCCAGCAGCAGCAGGACAGCCTGTGTTCTGAGAGGCTCCAGAGCCTCACACAGCAGCAGCAGGCTGCAGTGGAGCAGCTCAGAGCGAAGTATGAGCAGGAGAAAGATGCGCTCCTAAAGGAGAAGGAGCGTCTTTTCCAGGCCCACATACAAGACATGAGTGAGAAGACCTTGGAGAAGCTGGATGTGAAGCAGACGGAACTGGAATCCCTGTCTTCTGAGCTGTCAGGAGCACTGAGAGCCCGTGACCAGCTCGCAGATGAGCTCTCTGACCTCAGGGCTGATGCAGACAGAGTGAAGCAGGCCTTAGAGGCCCAGCTGGAGGAACAGAGGCGTCACCACCAGCGGGAAGTTGACAGACTCAGCGAAGAGCAAGAAATAACTGTCCGCAGAACCGAGAAGGCCTTAAAAGACGAAATCAATCAGCTGGGGCTTCTCCTGACTGAGAAAGACGAGCATCTGCGGGAGCGGCAGGCTCGCATAGATGATCTTGAAGCACGTCTTCAGAAGTCTGCCGGGGAGCTCCAGCAGGCTTTTGATAGGCTGGATCTCCTCCACTCACAGCAGAGCAGCGAGCACGAGCAGGCCAGTGCCCGGGAGGAGCAGCTGGCCCAAATGCAGCAGCAAGTGCTGGGTCTAGAAACAGAGAAGAGGCTTCTTACCAAGCAGGTAGCTGAACTGGGAACACAGGAAAAGCATGTGTGTGTGGAATTAGACACTCAGAGGGCTCAGGTGCAGCAGCTTGAGAGACAGAAGAGTGAGCTGGAAGAGAAAGTCAGAGCCTTAGCCCAGCTTCACGAGTCACAGCTCAAGGACAGTAACACGGAGAAGGAGCAGGTAAGGCAGATCCTGCTGGAAAAGGAAAATATCATTTCACAAATGAGAGAAGAGCAGACTAGAGAAATTGAGATCCTCAAACAGAAATTGTCTTCTAAAGAAGAGAGCATTAGTATTTTGCATGAGGAATATGAAACCAAATTTAAAAATCAGGAAAAAAGGATGGAAAAAATTAAGCAGAAAGCAAAAGAAATGCAAGAAACGAAGAAAAAGTTGTTGGATCAGGAAGCCAAACTTAAAAAAGAGCTTGAAAATACTGTCCTAGAGCTTGGTCAGAAGGAGAAGCAGTTCAATGCGCAGATCCTGGAAATGGCTCAAGCTAACTCAGCTGGAATCAGTGACACAGTGTCGAGGCTGGAGGCGAACCAGCAGCAGCAGATAGAAAGCCTGACCAGAGCTCATCAGCGAAAACTCGATGATGTCATAGAGTTCTGGGAAAAGAGGCTCAGTCAACAAGCTGAAGAACTTCGGGACAAGCATAAAAGACAGGTAGAGGAGAAGGAACAGGAGCTTGCAGAGCTGAAGCAGACGATCCTCAAGGTCCAGTCTGAAAAAGAGGAGGAAGTGAGCAGGCTGAAGGAGGCGGGTGCTAAGCAGGACTCAGCACTAGCTGGTCTGCAGGATCAGTTAGAGCAGAAATCTGCTTCCATCGCTTCACTCTCACAGAATGAAACTCAGTTGAAATCACAAGTTGAAAAGCTGGAAGTTGATTTGGGTTGTTCTCTGAGTGAAAAGGTTTCTCTTCAAAAAGAGATAGCAGAGCTGAAAATGCTGGCAGTAAAGGAGGAGCTCAGGGTTTCTGAGCTGACAGGCAAAATGCAGGCTGCAGAGGAGGAGCTCCAGAGCTGGAAGTCTTTACATGAAAGCAACAAGAAGAGCCTGGAGGACAAAAGCCTGAACCTCAAAACCTTGCTTGAGGAACTACATAGTCGCTGTGAGAAAACTAAAGCTTTGTTAGAAGCCAAAACAAATGAATTACTCAGCATTAGCCGTGACAAGACTGATGCCATTTTCTCTAGGCTTTCCCACTGCCAGCAGCACACGGCCACAGTCAGGGAGGCACTGCTCAGGAAAACTCGACAAGTTTCTGAATTAGAAGCACAACTTACCCAGCTGACAGAGGAGCAGCATACACTACAGAGCGCTTTTCAACAGATTACCCATCAGTTGGAAGAAAAAGAAGATCAGATTAAGACCATGAAGGCTGATATTGAAGGTCTTGTCACAGAGAAGGAAGCTTTACAGAAAGAAGGAGGCCAGCAGCAGCAGGCGGCCTCCGAAAAGGAATCATGCATCACTCAGTTGAAGAAAGAGTTATCAGAAAACATTAACGCGGTCACGCTACTGAGAGAAGAGCTTTCGGAGAAGAAGTCTGAGATTGACAATCTTAACAAACAGCTAAGTGATCTCAGTGCTCAACTTGAGAATAGCGTCAGCCTAAGTGACAAGGCAGCAGCCATTTCGTTACTAAGCAGGCAGCACGAGGACCAGAAGCTGCAGTTGCAAGGTCAGCTGCGAGAGCTGTCTTTGAAAGTGGACACGCTGAATGAAGAGAAAATGTCTGCCCTTGAGCAGGTAGATCATTGGTCCAACAAGTTCTCAGAGTGGAAGAAAAAAGCACAGCCCAGATTCGCACAGTACCAAAGCACTATAAAAGACTTGCAGACCCAGCTTGACTTAAAAGCCAAAGAAGCTAGTGAAAAGGATGAGCAGATACGTTTACTGAAGGAAGACCTTGATCAGCAGAATAAAAGACTTGACTGTTTTAAGGGTGAGATGGAAGACAGGAAGAACAAGATGGAGAAAAAGGAGTGTGATTTAGAGACTGAGTTAAAGACCCAGACAGCAAAGGTTGCTGAATTAGAGGACTTTGTTGCTCAGGGGAAAATAGAAATCGAGTCCCTGAATGAAAGACTTAAGACTTACAGCCAGCAGGAGGACACTGAGCACAGAGACCTGGTTCAGAAACTTCAGCACTGTGAAAAGCTGGGAGAGGAGAAAGACAGCAAGGTTAGGGAGGCTGAGGCAACAGTCCTGAGACTAGAAAAGCACGTGTCCTCACTAGAAGCTGAACTTGAAATTATGAAGAAAGAACTAGAACATGTGAATTCAACTGTGAAAAGCAGAGCCGGGGAGTTAACAGCTTTAGAAAAGAAACTTGAGTTAGAAAGTGCTGCAAAAGTGGAGCTGAAGAGGAAGGCTGAGCAGAAGATTGCTGTCATCAAGAAGCAGCTGTTGTCTCAGATGGAAGAGAAAAAACTGCAATATGAAAAAGATGCAGAAAGCCAGGTGAATGAGCTCAATGCAAAGTTACAAGAAAGAGAAAAGCAAAATCACATCCTAGAAGAAAAACTTAAAAACCTAGGAAGTTTTCCACGGTTGGAAACGCCAGTTGTGTCCAGGTCCGTAGAGCATGTGGCTGTGTCTCTCCAGCAAGTAACAGAGTCCCAAGGCTGCACTCAGAAGGCATGTGAGGAAAGGATCTGCGAACTGCAGAGACGTTTAGTTGAAAACGAGAAGCTGCTGCACAGGCTGGGGCAGGGGTCAGGCGAGGCCGTAGCATCTACATCTGAAATTCTGCACAAGGACCAGGACTCCGTGAAGTCAGACCATCCCAGGGCCAAGCCACTCGAAGATCAACTCTTGATAGGATGTCTTCACGAAGAACTTGAAGAAAAGAAGGCGAAATGTTCCTTAGTTATATCCCAGCCCATGGAAGAGGAAACTGGTAAGAACAACACAGGAGTGAAGCAGAACTGGGCAAGTGTGGTTGACAATGTCCAGAAGACCCTCCAGGAGAAGGAGCTGACCTGCCAGACCCTGGAGCAAAAGGTAAAAGAGCTGGAGTCAGACTTAATAAGAGAGAGGGACGCACATAGACTTGAAATGGAAAAGTTGACCTTAAAATGCGAAAAATACCAAGTTTCACAGCAAGACATGGGTGGGAAAAATAAGCCTGTAGAAATTTTGGAAGACAATACTGAGGAAAATTCCAAATCACGAGTGATCCAGCCAAAACTGGGGAGTAACATGGACAGCCATCACGATGACCTGGAGTCACAGTTAGCAGGGGCAGAGCGGGAGAAGCAGAAGCTGAGCAAGGAGGTGGCTAGGCTGCAGAAAGACCTCCGGGCGCTGAGAAAGGAGCATCAGCAGGAACTGGACATCCTGAAGAAAGAATGTGAGCAGGAAGCAGAGGAGAAGCTCAAGTAAGTGTTGGTCCCACCTCGTGTGCATGCTGCGGTGTGTAACACAGACACTTGAACCTCACAGAGTTCCATAAATCCAGTCAGCTAAGTACTGAGGAGAAGTGAAATCTTGGGCAGGAGGCAGTGTTACTGTGTTTGTGTAGGGGACACAGGAAGGAGCTGACTGCTGGCTGCGAGTGTTGAGTACTCATGTCGTTGTTGGTTCTTTGTAGTGGTAGCCCCTGACTGAAACATGCATGTCTAGAGAAGCCTGACGTGGAAAGAACAGTCCTCCAGGGTCCAGGATTAGCACGGAAGGTGTCAGAGTTCGTGAATCTCTCTAGTTTTCTCTACCCAGACATACAGATGCTCAAAACTGTTTCCATAGCAGTGATCGTGTCGTTTTGAAACCTGTTAGCTCTTTGCAACTTGCTCTTTGGAGGCAGCAGTCATCGCTCTTCACTTTCGTTACTCAGACAGGAGCAAGAGGATCTTGAGTTGAAGCACACTTCCACACTGAAGCAGCTGATGCGGGAGTTTAACACACAGCTGGCACAGAAGGAGCAGGAACTAGAGCGGACCGTCAAGGAGACCATCGGTAAGCACAGCCGGAAACCCACCAGGCTGAGCCACACTCAGCTTATCCTCTTGTTGGCCCTGTCGTAGGTGCTACATGTCATTAAACTGGAGGGAAAGTGGTCCTTGTCCAGAAAGTACTCTCTGGTTCTCTGGTTCTCTGGGACATTCCTAACCTGCCTCGCTGGCGCTCACTTGCCTTTGGAGAGAGGCAGTGTCTCCTCATGCCCGTGCTGCTGAATTGCATCAACATTAATTTGGAGTGAGAAATCCCTTCTGCTGCTGGCATATAGTCACAAATGTGTTTTCTTATGTGTGCCCCTTGTCCTTTATTAGATAAGGCCCAGGAGGTGGAAGCCGAGCTTCTGGAGAGCCATCAAGAAGAGACACAGCAGTTGCATAGAAAGATCGCAGAGAAAGACGATGCTCTCAAAAGGACAGCCAGAAGATACGAGGAGATCCTTGATGTACCTTGCTTTTGTGCTCTTTTGAAATGTAGCTGTGTTTTCGCGGTAGTGCTGAATGTTCTGGCTTCTTAGATATAGAGAAGTCTTTTCCTTTATGAGAAACTACACGGAGGCTTTGTGCTTGAGTGAAACCTGGGAACCAAAGCAGTCATGGTGTCTGGGTGGCTCAGCTTAGCCAGGGTCTTCCCTGGACACTTAGCCAACCTCACTCCTTCTCTACTCATTTCAGAGTTCTGATGGCCCAGGGTGGAGTGTGGGAGGAAACAGGGAGTTTATCAGCTAAGTGTTTTACGTTTAGTAGATGGCTATTTCAAAGTACTTACTTTAATGGCATTGCATTAGCAGAATAAATTAAACCATAAATGAGTAAGAACTTTGGACCCCAAGAATGCTTTCAGATACACAACAGTGTCAGTTATTCCTTATAAGACTACTCTAAGCCTTACGTCATCATATGCCAGGAAACATTTGTTGTTCCAGAGGGGCCATACCTTACTGTGTCAGCAATGCTTGTGTGAGCTAGCTAGGGATACAGCAATAATCACCATTTTAAATGTGATCGGATTGAGTGTCAGTCCAGAGTATAGAATACCACCTTTGTGCAATTTGTAAGCTTTAAATTTCATTAGGAAAATTTAAGATAGTTGCATAGTTGCATATCTTGTACTTTCAGAGTATATTTGTGCTAAGTTTTTAAAACATAACAGCCAGGGGCTTGGAGAGATGGCTCAGTGGTTAGGAGCTCATACTGCTCTTGCCGAGGATCCAGGTTGTATTCCCGGCACCTGTGTGGTGGCTCACAGCCAACTGTCACTCCAGTTCCAGAGGGTCCAGTGCCTCCTGTGTGCTCTGTGGTTGCTGCACATGGTACACATGAATTCATGGGTACTTACATGCACGTGGTACCTCTAATCTCATATGGCCACATACACATAGATAACGTGCATTTTTAAGCAGTCCATTGAAGTGTTGGTGGTACATGCCTGTGATCCTATGGGCTCAGGAGCTGGCTTAGAAAGATGAGTTCAAGGCTGGACCTGCTCTAGTAAAAATAATATGGTCACTTTTGACTCCTGTGGAATGGTTGATGGTACAGTGTACCTAGTACATCTGATGTTCCTGGTTTAGTTCTAGCTTCTGGATTTGTCACTGTGCTTTTGGTGTTTTTAATACAGAAGGGAAGGCAACCTTAGTATAGTTAAATGATTTGCTTAACACTGTATTGAGTTCCGGAGTAGAGACTCATCATTACCTTTACTTATTTCATAAGTAAAGATGTTGTCCTAAGAGAGGAGCTCTTGAGAAGGTAACAGCTATTGTGAAGATTCAAGCCTGGAAGCTGCAGGGAGGGAATGAGCTCCTTTTTATGATCCCTTCACTCTATATGGACTTATACAGAGATTAGACTGTTTATCAGAGAGTAGACTAGCCACCATGACAAGCCCCTGTAGTTCTGGGGTGAGGGGAAATAGGGAGCAGGCCTCCAGGCTGCAGGTGTGGGACAGCAGCGTGCTGGACAGGAGTGGGGTGCATGCTTCCCAGCCCCTTCCTTAGCCTCCCAGCCAGCGCCGCCTTTATACGCCTACTATGAATCTTGTTAGTTATTTAATGTGATTTTAATTATTAATCATGTTTAATGATTACATGAGAGCCTCATTTAATAGTTGCACATTTTCTAGTAACTACAGTTTTAGAAAGGGGAACTGTATTTTAATAATATGTCAGCCGGCTTAACCTGATTAAAACTTGAGTGCTTCTACGTTAAGTCAGCATGATGGGTAGACTCCAGGCTTTGAGGACTCAGAGAAAAACTGTTTTGTCCTCCTTTCCACCTCTTTCCTTCCCTCTTTCCCTTCTGAAGAGTTGCTGTCGCACTGTCTGTAGAGTACTGCCCTTCCCTGTCATTTATGCTTATTTTGTGCTGTATTAATAGCAAATCTAAGCACAGCATTTAATTTCCCCTTCCCTATCTCAGCTAAGTTTTTTGTTTTGTTGGTTTGCTTTGGTTTTTTTGAGACATGGTCTCATGTAGCTCAGGCTGGCCTTGAACTTGCTGTATAGCTGCAAATGGTTTTGAACTCTCGATCATCCAGCTTCTACCTTCTAAGTGCCAGGATTGCTAGCTGCCGTTTGGATAACATTCTCATCTTCCACATCTGAAGAAACGAGAAGCTTGGTTTTGATTGACATGTCCTAAGCTCCTCCCACTAGTGCCCCGTAGATGGGGCAGGAGGTCTGCGTGCATCCCGGCCAGCTCATGTCCCTCTTCTCTGCACTGCTGCTACTGCTGGATACTGTCGTCCCTATCCAGTCCGCTGTTGGCCTTGTTGCTGGTCTCCGTGCTGCTGTGCTTCCTCCCTCCCTGACAGATCTGTCTGTCAGTATCGTCTTCTGTCTGAAGAGAGCGATGCTGCAGCCTCCCATGGAGTCTGCTAAACTTGGGTTGAGCTTGCTGCTCCCTGGCTTTCCCTCTGCTCCTGTTGTGAGTCTTCATTTGTTACTACTTCTCTGGGACCATGTGCGGCTGTGGTGGTTTGAGAATGGGCCCCTTAGGCACCTGTGTTTGGCTTTGTTTGGCTGGTGGAGGTTTGAGTAGGGTCAGGTGTGGTGGTGTTGGAGGAAGCGTGTCCCTGGGAGGAGCTTTGAGGCTTCAGAGGTTCACGCCAGGCCCAGTCGCTGATCTCGGCCTGCCGCCTACAGGCCAGGGTGTGACTCGGCTGCTGCTCCAGTGCCACACATGTTACCGTGCTCCCACCATGTTGATGGCAGCCTAACCCTCGGAGACCGTAAACCAGACCTGAGTAAGTGCTTGTGAGAATTGCCATGGTCACAGCAATAGACAGTGAGCGCCTAAGACAGCGGGTGCCGGTGTCAGGCGTTTCCCTCAGTTGCTCTGCACCTCACCTCTGTGGCACGATCCCTCACTGAACCTGGTACGATCATGGTGGACTGAACCTCAGGATCTTCCGACTACTACTCGGGCTATAGACCTGTGCCAGCAAACCTGGCTTTTTAATGGGGTGCTGGGAGTCTGAACCTGAATCCTTCTACTTGTGTAGCCGGTACTTCACCCGCTGAGTCAGTTCAGCATCCTGACCTCTCTGCACTGCATCTTTACATTTTAAATGTAAGCTTTATTTAGAAAAAACTTGAATCAAATGTATGCACATATATATTCCAGAATGTCGTATAGTGAAAATCACTTTCATTCTTGTTTGTTTTTTTTTTTAAGGGACAGACCCAAGAAAACTAGAATTCTCCATTCCTCCCTCTTATCTTCTTCCATTTCTTTCTTTTTCTTTTTTCTCTTTTGATGAATGACCTGGTGCCTTGTTGGCAGGAGCACTATGACTGAGTTGTCTCCCAGACCCAGAACTATTTTTTAAGTTAGAGATAATTCATCAGGGATTTTTCTCTAATTCTTAGAAGGCTTGCCTTAGCTTGGTTGGTAGTCTGCAGCTATCAAAGGAAGTGTCAGACATTACTGAATGTCAGAATGTGCCTGAGGGAGTAGCTGTGGAGTCTGGGTAGCTACAGGGGCCACATGGTTGACTCAAAGCAGCAAAGGCCATGGACAGTAATACCTCAATTCCAGGTTGATGGTGTTGGAGGCAGGGCTAGGTCAGTCAGTGTGCCTTCTCAGGAGACCTCTGACCTCTGGCCACCACAGAGCAGGGCTGTGCTGCCCAGGAAATGTTCTTGAGAAGAGTCAGACTTCTCAGGTCTCAGGTGTCTATGGCTCATCACGTTGTCTGTGCCTAACCGTCTGTCTTTGAGAATGCTGTTTCCCAAGCTCCCGACAGTCAGCGCCTGTGAAATGGCACCTGGATGTGGTTTGCTGTTAGCTCACTTTGCACACACTTTTCTTCATCACTCAAGTGAGATCAGTATTTCAGCTCTGACTGTTCTTTAGCACACAGGTGTTGCATGATTTATGATTGAGGGGAGATCTCAGTGCTCTTGACACAATGGCCTTGTGGTCAGACTTCTAAGAAGGACTATGGGGACAGAATCACCTAAGAGCTATTTTAGTTCAGCCTTATTTATTTGGTTTGTTTTTGCAGAGTGTTGGGAAAATGAAGAAATTCCAAGGATCACCAACACATTAGGCAGACTAGTTGTGTTATGTCACTCAAGACCTGCTGATGTGATGTGGGCACGGTTGGATATGAAACAGGAAGTGTTAGTAGACAAGGTTCAAAGACCAACTCGTGAGATACCCAGTACATCCAAAGTTGGTGAAGAAAATGAAAACAAGTCATCCCATAGCTTCTGTGATCAGTCAGTTGCCACCTGTGTGAAAGTACTGCTGTATTTCCTGAATATTGTTAGGAACCCCACTATAGATGCACCCAAATCGTAAACCGTATGACCTGTAACATCTTAGGATTCCTCATGCTTAAGACCTGGTAAACCAGTGAGAGGGGTTGAGGCACCTGATGCCATTGGTTGGGTATGGATAGAAGGAAGGAGTGTGAGTGGAGCTTTGGCATTCTAGGAAGAGTGAGCACCTCCGAGGCAGAACTCGGTTGGGTCAGGGAGGCGGCTGGGACAGCAGCGATAAGAAAAATGGTTCTGTGTGTCACAAATTGTTAACTACCTTGCTCCCTCTATGCCTGGTTTTTTAATGTTATTGCCACATTGCTCTTCTCATTCTGAAGGCCCGTGAGGAAGAGATGACTGCAAAAGTAAATGACCTGCAGACTCAGCTTGAGGAGCTACAGAAGAAATACGAGCACAAGCAGGAGCAGGAGGAGAGCACGGAGGACACTGTGAGGACTTTGATTTCTTGAAAACCCTGCCATCTCCACCGTTTGGCTCACCCACTGCCATACATTCATTTCATTGTATCCCAAGGAACGCTTTGAGAACTGGCGTTCCCTTTTCAGTCAGTACAGCTAACACCCGAAGAGGTTAACCAAATGTTCAGATATCCTGTTCAGTGTCCCAGTGGAATTTAGATCCAGGCTCCCATGTTCAAAGCCTACCCTTGCCTTTCTCCTGGTGCTTCTGGGCTTCCCACAGATAGTGTACCAGAGCAAGTGTAAACTTTACACCCTTGGGGGAGTGCCAGAATTGTCCACAGCAAATGGGACATACTGAGATTTCTGTGTTTTGTGCTAAAAAATTGTTTTAGACATGTTTGCTTTTTTACTTTTTCTTTTATTTATTCTCTGACAGTTGTATTCACGCATAGAATATATTTTTGTCACACACACCCCTCCCCATCCTCTTAGTTCTTCCTACTCCCACAAGCCCTCTCTTTTCCTCCCAGAAAGTCCCTCTCCCACTTCATGTCATTTCGTTTTGTGACCCCCAGTTTTATCCTGGCCACCCACATGAGTGGTTACAGCACTGAAGACAGTTACTCCCCAACCCCACAGCATTCAACTGCCCATAGTTTTCTGGTCTTACTTAATGTGTACTCTGCTTTATAGTGTATCCTTAGCTGTGTCATGTGAACATGAGGGTCTTCAGTCTTTCCATTTGCAGATAGAGTGACATAAATGATGTGAACAAGCTGGCACTGTGGCTTTGGCATTTCTTAAATATCCCAGTCTTGAAGTAAAATTGATGCTATGAAAGATAAAGCATGCATGCTCCATGGCTGCTTGTCCTGCTGTGCAGCTCAGCAGTTACCCACAAAGCATGTGGGTCCCAGTTTGAGAAGCCTGACACTGGAACATTTCTTTTAGAAAGTACTCCTTTCTCTAGAACAGTCTTTTTCATAGAATTTGTCAGGAGGCTCTTGGGAAAATAGACACGGTCTGTGACTCCATCTTTGAGAAGATTTGTTACAGATTATCAGTCACTGATAACAGCAGTTTTCTAAACTGCTCGAATCTCCAGCAGCGATGATGAAGCCTTTGGAAAAGGCGTCGCTGTGCAGCACTCCTCAGTAGCTGTCTGTGCGCACTGAGAGAGTGGAAAGGACCCTTTCTCTATAAAGATAATCACGAGTGCAGTTCTGTCTGTGGACTGTGTGGTCGTGGCTGTGGGGACCTTTGCTATTAGTTACTGCTTGTATAAAAATGGATTTTAATACCACGAGCTTCCCTAGCGTCAGGGTATTGATGTTGCGTGCTGACTACCAGAAGGCTCAGACATTGTGAAGCTGATGGCGATGCTCTGAGTTCTTCCCCTTGTCCAAGGGAAAGAAGAAAATAATAGCTGTAAGCAGAATTGTTCCTGTTAGTCTCTTGATTCTCCTTGAACATAGTTCAGTGCTTGTAAATATTTCAATTTTGGTTTTTCTTGAGATGATAGTACTGGCATGTTTCCCAGGCTAGCTTGAACCTTGTGCTCAAGTAGGCTTCCCAGCTCAGCCTCCCAAATCACTGGCATCGTAGTGTTCCTTCTGGATTCTGGATGGTCTAGAGTCACATGTACCTATGCTGAGTTCTATGGGGAACAGTTTGTATTCAGAGCCCAGCATGAGCCTCAGAGATTGTGCTCAGAAATCTCCTAAAGGCCTTTGAAAGATCAGACATGTTTACTCGTGAAGTTAAGTGAGTGATACAGGAACATATTCTGTGTCCAGTGACACTGAAGGACAAAAAAAACACTTGTTCTGGGCTGTCTGTCTCCCTTTCTGACGTGACAGCTACTGCTGTTGCAGCCCTTCAGGTCTTTCCTCTGTTTCCATGTGGACATTTTATACAGCAAAAGCAGAACAGGTTAAAAATAAAGATTGCTTTTTTTCAGACTAACTCACTCTCTTAAGATGGTAAAGCTGGCTTCTCTGTTTCATTGTTTCCTCTACTGGGGTTTTATTGTTTACATTCTTTTTCTTTTCCCTCTCTAGGTAACAATTATGGAGCTACAGGTAAGACTAGTTCATCACTGAAATTTCCTGAAGCTGGTGTTTATTAGGGACATGCCTCCACCTCCACCCTCCATTTTAACAAGTTAAAACATAAAGATGCTGTTTCTGCAAAGGAAGTTTTTTGCAAGCAGTACAGAAACATGTCCAGGCGTTGATAAGACACGCCCATTTCAGTCTGGCTTTTGTTCTTTCAGACACAGCTAGCCCAGAAGACCACTCTGATCAGTGATTCCAAGCTGAAGGAGCAGGAGTTGAGAGAGCAGGTACAGGGAAGCGCTCTGTTGGTATAGACTTGGATCTCGGGCAATCAGGGAACAACTAAGTTGAGAATGATTTAGTAGTTGCTTTGAAATAGTATTTCTAGACCCAGAAGTGCTCGAGACGACCCACACCTATGATTGCATATATCCACACCGAAACACTGGGTTTTGCCTGCATGAGTGTGAGGGTGTACAGTGGGCGTGCCTGTTGCCATGGACCCTGGAAACAGGCTACGCTTGTGAGTTGACTTGTGGGCGCTAGGGATTGAGCCTGGGTCCTCAAGTTCCCAACCTCTGGGCCATTTCTTCAGCCCTAAACCAAAATTTGTGTTCTACTGCCTCTGGAGTTTAACATTTTGAATAATGTTTCGTGTTTATATCATTGTAATAATTTATATTCTAAAAAAGGAGTTATTTTTCTGGTTTGTCAAAGGCAAAATATGAAAATCGCTCCTTAATGCTTTTTCCCAATGGTCGAATTAATGGTATATGATTTATTCATGGTGTCCATAGACAGTGTCTGTCATTGAGCCAGTGCTCTCCAGGGACACAGCACAAGCACATGCCAGTGGGTGCTATGGCCATGATACTTAGTGACATCTGTCCCCAAACTGTGGAGGGCTGGCTTCTGTCACCAGGCTACACTATGAGACTAAATCTCCCAGCTTTTTCCATTTTTCTTAAAGTAGACATAACCAAGTCCTGAAAACTGCTGACACTGGGACATTAAGTTACTCTACATTGTGTGTACTTGAACTGTTTGGTACTTTTTAAGTTCCTAAAGACAGTCCCTGAGTTATAGTGTTCCTTCTTTCTCAGCAATAAGCCCCACTTATATTGAGAAGCTTGCGCTTTAACAACAGCCCTTCCTTGAGTGTTTCTAAGTCTTCAAGATTGTCGCAGCATAGTGAGTTTTGTATTGGTCAGTTTTACTGTAGAACATAAACATCGTTATCATCATTCTACACTAAATGCTTCATACTTCTTCCTTGTTCCCATCTCCCTTTGACTCTGGCAAGCACTCCTCTGCTCTCTGTTTCTGTGGATTTGCATACTGTAGGCATTTCATTCGTGGCATCGCACAGTCCACAACCTGTTATGTCATGTTATGTTATGTTATGTTATGTTATGTTATGTTATGTTATGTTATGTTATGTTATGTTATGTTAGCTTAGCTTAGCTTAGCTTAGCTTAGCTTAGCTTAGCTTAGCTTAACTTATCTCTGTACATCCTGTTGTCTGTTAGTACTTCATTCCTTCACCGTATGGGTGAGGAATGAGGCATGTGAGACAAGGTAAGAGTGAGGTGAGGGCTTGTGCTGCCGCAGCCAGCTGCTTCCTTCTGTGAGCAGTGTGTGGATCTTAGCCGGTGGTATAGCCCAGCACAGTGTCGCCACTCACCAGTGTGTGCGTATTTGGGTTGTTTTCACCTTTGGCCTATAGCAAGCAGCACTGTTAGAACATCTGTGTTTTTGTGTCGTCTTTGGAGACAGGCTGTCTGTGTAGTCTTGGCTGTCCTGGAGCTCACTGGAGACCAGGCTGGCACAGCCTCAGTGCTGGGACTGAAGGAACATGCCTCAGTGCCTGGCCTTGCGGGCCCCGCTTTGTTTGAACCCTCGCAGCTCTTGTAAGCGTGTGCATATGAAGGGGTGCAGTTGCTTTCTGTGCTGAAACTTGTTGAGAAATGGCAGGCACACTGTTTCAGAGCCACTGCTCCATGCTGGACCACATTGCTCCACTTTTCACATCCTTACTGAGGAAGTAGTATTTCATTGTGGTGTTAGTTTACATTTTTGTAATGATTAGTGATATGAGCCGTCTTTTCATTGGCTTGTTGGCCCTTTCTTTCTCTTCTTTGGAGTTATGTTGCATTTAATGATTGTTTTGGGTGTCTGTTTTCTTTTTATTGTTGGATGTAAGGACTTATTATGTATTCTGTACACAAATTCCTTATCAGATAGTGATTTGCAAATATTTTCTCCTGTTTTGTAATTTGTCTTCACATTTTGATACAATCTTTTGATACATGAAAGTTTTTGTTTTTAATAAAATTCAATTTATTTTTTTTCTTTTCATTGACTATGTTTTTAGTTTTTATCAAAGAAACTGTATTTCTTTTGATTTTATCTGCATATGCTTTTTCTTCAGCACTGAAAAGAACACAGTAGCTATAGGAATTATTTTCCTTACATGTGATTTCCATCTTAATTTTATGGTATGGCTTAAATGTTGTTTTTAGGTCCATAATTTGGAAGACCGTCTGAAAAGATACGAGAAGAGTGTGTGTGTGGCACCTGTGGGGACTCCGCGCCGAGGTGAGCTGAGGGGCCGCCGCTGAGTGCATCTCTTCCTGCCAGCTTTTGAACGGCCTTGTTGGCTTTTTCTTTGCTAATCACATTCTTCTCATATTTTCATTTTGTATCATTTTGAGGATTTGGCAAGTACAAATTATATGTACTCACTGCAACATGATGCTTTTAAAATACATATTCTCTGTGGAGCCCACAAGTTGAGCTCGTTGGTACATGCCACCACGTGTCTCATTACTCTTCTGTGAGGAGACGCCATGCCCAGGCAGCTTACAAAATAAAGCGTTTTATTGGGAACTTGCTTCCAGTTTCCAAGGGTTAGAGCCCCTGATTATCATGTCTGGGAACATGGAAGCAGGCAGGCATGTAGGCATAGGTAGCTGTGAGAAAGTAGCTGAGAACATAGATCTTGATCCACAGGCAGCAGGCAGAAAGACACTGGGCTTGCTGTGGATTCTGAAGTTTCAAAGTCTATTCCCCGGTTACACTCCACCTCCAACAAGTCACCCCTCCTGCTTCTTCCCAAATCAGTTCCACCAACTAGGGACCCAAATGTCCCAAACATTCAAATATGTGAGTCTGTGCAGGTCATTCTCATTCAGCCAAGCATGTGGCAGGAACAATTGAACTCAGTCTTGCTGATTTTCAGTAACATAAATAAATACATCATTATCTCCAGTACCATAGCTGTCTTGAAGATATTTCTACTGTGTTGTCTCCTTTGAACAACAAACACCTCCACTCCACCTGATCTCCCATCTCATGGCAACTACCATCTTGTTCTGTTCCATGATCCAGCTTGTGTAGATTTCATGTGTGCATCAGAGATAATACTTTTTATTCTGTGTCTGGCTTGCTTTGTTTCATGAAGTGGCTTTAGCCTTGTGTCTCCGTAACACTAAGTTCGAATGCCAGACATTGTTTTACACACACTGCATATGTTGACACATTCAAGTGATGAAAAGAATCCAGGAAGTCTGATGGATTCACGCTGATCTCATCTCCGTGCTGCTGCTTTAAAGAGTAAGATTTGAATGACCACCCTCCTGTGGGAGAAATAACGCATGCCCTGTTCATTTAACCCCCGTGTGTGTTTCTGTGTAATATATTTAGCACCTTCATGATGCCGAGAACAGCGGACACTGTGTTACTCTGTGCTCTTACTTAACATCTGTCTATAGCGTTTCTGGTAACATTTTATTTAGATTTGCCAGGTCGGGGAATTTACAGGATCCATTTCTTTCCTTTGTTTAATGTAAGTTTGAGGCACTCAGCTTGCTCCTGTAGTCTACATGTAGAATATAGAACTAAGAATAGAATTGACATGTCACAAGATGTGCAGATAATATTCCACTAGGTACACCCGAATGTGTCTGTTTATTCCACTAATGTCCGCTTCCCTTGGCACCACCGCGGCCTCTCTCCTGCCGTGTGTATCATGGCCCTTCCGTGCTAAGCTGATTAATATTTGATATAATAGTATCAGGATTTTAATTTTGTTCCTGCTCTTAGTAATGGGTTGAACACCACCTGGTCATATTATCTGCCCCTCATTAGTTCTAGCGGTATGCACTTCTCTTGCAGAGTGCCTTATGTTTTCCATGTCTTATAAAGTTAGGTTGTCATTTTATTTTTCATAAGACTTTAAATATCCTGCTATTTGCCTTATTTTGTTTTTATTAGCTTATGTTAATTATTACAAATTAATGAGCTTTCAGGACATTTCCATGTATGCGTACAATTATCATATCCACTGGCATAACTACTCTTTCTTATCTCCTCTGTTTTCTCCCTTCATGTACTTAATAGTCTGCTTGAGCCCCCAAGTAGCTGGGATTTCAGGCTTGTACAACTGGGCCCAGTTCACATAAAAGTATTTGGAAATCACTGTGATGCTGGTACTTTACACACTTAAAGGTTTCTTGTCATTTTGTGTTTCAAAACATTTTAAAAATAATTTAAACTAAGTACTTTAATATTGGAATGCTTGAAAAGGAACTAACAGTGTCTAAGATACTAAATCCCTGATAAAATAAAATGGCACTGTTAGTCACTGTGGAATTCCTGAAGTCATCCACGTGTTGGTTAGTAGAGAGGTGCCGAAGTCCCAGCGCTTTCCTGCTGGCTGTCTGACCCTGTAAGCGAGGCTTGTGGGAACAAGTTTCCTCACAGTTGATAGTTTTGCTTCTACCATAGTGGTTGGGATGTTCACGGTATGAGCATGTGTGTAACCCAGTGCAGCTGATAGGAAACCACACAGTGTGTCTGTTTTCGGAGTGTAAGTTACTTGGGTTTCCCTGTGTAATTTGATTTTATGTTTTTTGACAGGTGGCAATTTGTACCACACTGAGGTCTCACTCTTTGGAGAACCTACGGAGTTTGAATATTTGCGGAAAGTGCTGTTTGAGTATATGATGGGTCGTGAGACCAAGGTACAGATCTTGCCTGGTGACTTGGTGTGGGGCTCCTTGTAACACACACATTGATATCTGCACACCATTAGATCGTATGAGCAGACCGTGTTCACAGAAGTGAGCCAGCTGACAGCCTTGCTCAACTTATTAAATTCTAACCTTAAAAATGCTATTGGATGTTACTAAATACCACCTCAATGAAAATTTCCTAAACAAGAAGTTGTTTAAAAAGAGAAAAAGTGAAGTATGTGGCTTTGTGCGCATGTGTGTGTGACTTCAGATCTTAAAAGTAGAAGAAGCGTAGAAGGCTTTAGGAGCCTGTGGATAGCACTGTGTCTCATCATGTTATCACTGTGACAGTGGCTGCCCAGGAGCATACAGAGAGACCTGAGTCTGTTACAGTCATTTCTGCAGGTGTTTAGATTATTACACTGTATAAGTAGGAGTGGTTAGTCAATTTGTTTTCCAGAATGTAGCTCCTACATAAGGCCTTGATAAAGAGTCTTGCCTTATTTGTGTCTTCTATAATTCAGTTGTGTTTGTTGTTTATTTTAAACTTTAAGTTAGACATTTGGTAAATATATCTTGAATGGAATTGCATGTAGTTATGGAGTTTCATGAGATTTTTATCAATAAATCTTTGTTGTAACCAGTTTCTGTTTTGACACTTGTCGACTCTTGACGGGATTTATGTTGTCTGTGTAGTGACTAAGAGTGCGATGTAAGCTTTGTGTCCTTGGGAACAGTCAATATGTACTGTGGCTACGTGCTGGGTCAGAGAGATGCTAGGCCAGGTGAGACAGCGATTTGGAAAATGTTTAGAAAACCAAAAAGAGCCAGGGCAGATATGAACTTTAAGATAGTAATAACAGCTTCATAAGATGCAGAGAAGCACCAGGAGCCAGAGGTCATTTGATTTCTTAGATTCATAGAAATTATGTTTTACTTACATCATACAGGTTTAGGGAGTATTTTTTGTTCCTTGTTTTTGGTTTTGGAGTTTTGAGGCAAAGTCTTATTGTGTGGCGACCTTGGCCTCCCGCGGGATTT
Organism: Psammomys obesus; assembly: GCF_907164565.1. NCBI lineage: Eukaryota > Metazoa > Chordata > Mammalia > Rodentia > Muridae > Psammomys > Psammomys obesus. The sequence continues at coordinate 7,803,718 of NW_026586383.1, forward strand.
CAGTCACACACAGCACGTCTGGCTGCCACAGCCTTTCAGATAAACAGTATGTTAATGTAGCGTGATCTTGAGCATGGCTCACAGAGAGCCTGTACTAGTCCACAGTGGTCCAGCGTCTGTTTCCCTCCCTTGAGGACTTTCACTAGCTCTTCTCTTGTAAGGCAGAGCTGATGAACGACCGTCTCTTCCCACTGCGTTCTGACTCAGACTCAGGTAGTAGCCTGGATGTGCAGCCTGTGGGTGTTAGCACTTCGTGCTGTGCCTGTGCAGCAGGTAGAAGAAGCTGAGCCTTGAGTCTCCTCTCAGGACTCTAGTGTGGGGCAAGTGCTGTGGCTAACAGACTGTGGCCTTCCTGAGCCTGACATGCTGGCTGCCATCGCCTGTTGCTCCTAGGAAGTGTATGCATGTGAGATGTGCTTTCCAGCCCTGAGCCTCTGGGAGAGAGACACAGCCCAAGCCAGCGTCGCCTTGTCCTTTCTGAGCCTTCAGTTCACTTGAGGTCACTACTTGGAAGGCGGCTGAAAGTGCTGCTTCAGCAGTCTTGGAGGCATGGCTCTTCATCCACCTTTGTCTGCGTTTGTTGTCATTTTCTGGCTGGTGATAATGAACAGTCTATGACTCTTCCATCACAGTTTACATGTAAATGTTGAAACTGGTATTTATTCATGTATTCCTTCATTCGTCTATTTATTTTATTTTATTTTTGCAACAGGGTTTCTTTCTTTCTGTGTAGTGTTGGCTATCCTGGATTCACTTTTAGACCAAGCTAGCCTCAAACTCAGAGTTCCGCCTGCCTCTGCCTCCCCAGGTGTTGGAATTAAAACTTGAATTTAATCTACTGTTCATTTATTGGACTGTCATGGTAGATAGTGCTGTGGAAGCTGATACCATTCCTGACTCTAGTGCTTAGTTCTTAGTTAGCCACACTGTGGAGCAGAATGCCGTCTAAGGACTCAAGGTAGATCCAGCTCTAAACAAGGAGAGGATTCAGTTTTGATTGGGTGCTGAGCATTCATGCAGGATAGGCAGAGCTCAGCAGAAGGCCCAAGAGAATGGTGTGTGAGTTCTTTGAGCCCTGTCTGGCCAACTGAGCACTGTTTCTGTGGGTCCGAGTGTTCCCAGGTGGGACCAGTCTTGAAGGCTAGGTAATCTGAAATACTTTCAGAATTTTACCTCTATGCATCCCAGAGAAGGTAGCTCTGAAAATTTCCAACAAGAACAGAGCTGGTTTTAGACCCATCTTTTGCCAGTTTGCTTTGACAACGAGCTCACCGTGGAGAGCAGGTTATAGTTCAGAGTGGCGCAGCCTGGGAGCACGTGCTGATGTGCTGAGTGTCTGCATCAGGCGGTCTCCGTGTGCCGTCTTCCCTGCTTCCTGCACCTGTGCTGCCGCAGCGTTCCGACGAGGCAGGTGCGCAGACAGCACTGCATCCAGGACACACAGTCTTACAGTGTGGGGCCGCTTCAGCCCTGCTTTTTTCTTCATGGGCTTGGGTCCTACACTCTCTTGTTGATACTGAAATCCAGGCTGCCTTCCTTTTTGCTCTGTAAGCATCACTGAAGAGGCATTCCCTGAGGAAGCACTAGCTGAAGAGCCTGCTCACAAACCAGGTGGCTCATCTGAACCTCTCCTTCCTTCCCAGGGCCTGAGGATGTGGTGTGGAGAGTAATCAGTCCAGTATGTACAAGACCCTGGGCTTCTGGCTAGTGAAAACTTGTTGGCTGTCAGCTATGGATTATGGGTCGCTGATGAGCTTAGGGCTAGGTTTCCCACTTAGTGTTATCTAAGTATGAACAGAAACTAGTCACAGTTCATGGTTGTGTCTTTATAAATATGCTTGCACATTCACGTGTGTGGTTTCAGAATAAAGTGTACTACAGTAGCTTGTGTGATACTGAAATTAAATGTTCCATATAACTATGAGTCTTTAAATTTTAGATTTTTGATGCCCGGCGGGGGTGGGGCTGAGATCTTTATAAGTAGTACATAGGAAGTGTCCTCTGTGTTAACAGAAAGAAAATACTGAAATAGTGACTACGTATTTCTTTTTGCCAGTTCACATGCATATACATGATCTCTACTCAAGTATAGCACATGAGTTTGTGTTCTGTCTGCTTACTATTAAGTGAGATGTTGTCAATGCCTTTGGAATCCTGCAATGTGGTTCTTTGAAATGGCATTGTAGGTTTTTTTTTTTTTTGTTTGTTTTTGTTTTTGTTTTTTTAGATTTTTTTTTTTAGGCATTTTATATATATTTTTAAAACCATTAAATGACAAAGATGTCTGAAACTAAAGTCATTGTTTGTGACGTTTGCAGCTAAAAACAGTCTCAGTTGATCTGTTAAATTATTAGAATTATATACTGTGTTGCCCTGGCTTTCTACAGGTAACAGGAATTTTAAAATGTTAGTTTCTTTGCTTTTTGTTAATAATTAAATTTTTTTCTAGTGATATAAAGTTCTGCAATTTTGGTTTGATAATATTGTCCTGATTTTTTTCCTGCAACTCTCCCCAGAGCCCCACTGCTGCCACCATACACACAGGCCTACACACAGAGCACATGTAGCCATGCGCACTGGTCCCCTTTTCTGGGATGCTCTACGTGCACTGTAGGACGCCCCAGGAGAGTGTACCACCAGACCTGAGATGTAAGCACCGAGCTCGTTATCCTTCTTGTCTCATGAGTGACCTCTTCTTTCCTCTCTGTCTTCCTCACAACATCTCATCTTGACACACAATAGGGAGTTTCAGCCTTTGAGGAGAATTTTCCAGGAGCTTATGGGTGCCAGTCTGACTTACGGTATATTTATTCTGATCCGCACAGTTTATGATCTTGTTTTGCAAACCTCCATGTGTAATGTTTTGATTCATCATGTGTTCTACCAAACAAAACATTTGTCTTTCTTTACTATGTAATTTCTATTAGGCCAATGTGCTGCATGTCTTGAAACCTAACTACTCAGCATGTTCATGTCCATGCAGTGGCCCATGGTTATGAGATATATGATGTGATTCAGTTAGAGCCAAACCCGGGGCCTTCTAACCCCTGTTATTTAGAGCATATGTTTTGGCAATCACTGTAAGTTACTGCAAATATAAAGCTTTTTCAGATGAAATCATAATGAAGTTTCGTCTTAATAAGACAAAAAAAAAAAAATCAGGAGCTAGATCTTTATACAGCTTCATGCTGTTGGAAATGCATCAAACACAGACCTTGTAAGGACCCTCTTAAATTGAAACTCTAGTGCTGGCTGTTGCTTCCTTGACTGACACCTTCACATCATACTTCTTTGTTCGTGGCTTCCATTGAGAGCACTAAAGACCCCTCCAGCCGAACATGTCTAATGGTGTGAGTCTTCGCTGCCTTGTGGTCTGCTCATCATCTCTTTCCTGTTGCTCCTAGACCATGGCGAAAGTGATAACCACTGTCCTGAAATTCCCTGATGATCAGGCCCAAAAAATTTTGGAAAGAGAAGATGCTCGGCTGATGGTAAGTTGTAGAAGCAAGCTCTAGAAAGTCAGCTTTCTTAAGTTAATACTCTGCCTCACACAGGGCCTTTCTCTGTGCTTCTAAAAGAAATTGAAGTTTTTCGGTGTCTCACACTACAGCTTAGAAGGCGAGTGGGCGTTAAAGTTTAATGTAGGGCGGATTTGATGGGGCCTCTTGAGGGAGAGAGCGGTCTTTCTGAGCAGTGAGCATGGTTGTTGCCACATGTGTGATGTGGGGCTCCAGAGCTTGAGCCTCCGATGGGAGGACAGAGAAGACAGCTGTTCTGTCGCTTCACAGAGAGCACTTTCTAAACAGCTTGGTATTCCCTCTTATGTTGTGAAGTATTTTCTTTTGCATTGATTCTCAAGAATTTAATCATTTGGGGGGCCCAATAAGGTGACTTAACAGATAAAGGCAGATACTGAGCAATACCAAAAACAAAAGCAAAACTCTTTAAGAAAGACCAAAAAATATTTAAGCATATCTGAAGGAAAATCACTGGAAAACATTAGATCCTTTATCCTTGAATAAGCAGCATTCATTCTAGGAAGAGATAAAGGGAGTACTGGTTTTTAATTTAATCCTCCTTTGGCCATGAGGCTGACCTGCCCAGACTTGAAACAAAGTCTCATGTGTCCTGATCCTTTGCTTGCTAAATAAATTTAGTCTGCAGCTATTTATTCCTGTAGTTGTTAATAGAGAATTTAGGAAATTTGAAGCTATGAAGGACATGGAATCTTCACTTTTAGGGCTAAGTGGTAACTTCCATTTAATCATATGTGAATGAAAGATAGGCCTGTAAATCATTCAAATGATAAAAGTAGATTTATAGGAAATATAAAGGAATTTATGGGCACGAAATAGGAGAAATGTCCATTGAAAATTAGTCAAATTGATTGACCTTCTTTTTGTCAGTCTAAAGAGATTCTTGGTATTTGTAGAGTAACTTAAGATCATTTCCTGTATCTTTAAGAGAATTTCATTAATAAGGCCTATTGTAATTGGCTGAAATTGGAATCGAGATTGCTTCGTTATAGAGAGGCCTTCTTAAGTTTCCCTGAAAGCATAATTCTCATTCAAGTGCTACAGACCCTAAAGACATAAGTCCACATGTCTGTTCCCCTAGAGACGGCCCTGCCCCTGTCTTTCCTTCTCTTGGTCTGGGAGCCTTTGCTTTCTTCCTCACTCACTCGCCCGCTGTGCTCGGCTTTCACACTCATCCTCCATGTTGTCTGCTTGTTGCTTCGCTTTGTGGTGCTGGAGACTCAAACCTAGGGCCTCATGCGTGCTGGAGCCCTGCTCCTGAGCTGCATCTTCAGCTTTGTTTAGTGTTCTGCATTGGTTGTTGGCCTAGATCATTCTGGTATTGTTGGTCTCATGCATTTCCATCTCGGTAGAATTTTTTAAATCTCTCTGAAGTTAATAAATCATCAGGATTTTATAGCATTTTAGGTAGAGAAATCTTCCATTCCACCATGAGGTTTATTGGTCCCTGGCACATAATGAGATGCATGCCAGGTGGATTTGGAAAACAAATGCAAATACGAATGACACATAATGAAAGATGATGCATGTGGAAGTGTGATTGGGAGCGTGGTTCTGATTGACATTGTCAGAGTCAGACACTATCAGATCACTTTTTAAAGTGCTGCAAACAATTGAGAAAAATTAATTATACTATTTGCCCTCTGTCAAAGTCATCCCTGTTAAGAGTGTGGCGCCTGGGAACATGCCTGTAATCTGGTTGAAGCGGAAGAATCTCAAATTCAAGGCTGTGTGGGCTACAAAGTGGGAGATTCTCTCAAGATAAGACATTGACGAGTTCCACTGGGTTTCGCTGTGTTCAATTCTCTAGGTGGTTTTTCATCCTTAAAAGCATAGACACAGAATGTCCACATGCCAGTATCTCACGTGCTTCCTTAGATTTAATACTGAGCTAACCATGTTGTGTGCATTGAAAAACATTTTTCTAGTCTGTGTTTTAATCTTGCTACTTTTTACTAACTTTGTTTCATATATAGACTCCAGAGGCTTGTCACACCATCCAAAAGTAGCCTGAGCTTTGGTAAACAGCTGTTTATCATACTGCTGTTGTCATACTGCCCTTTCAAAGCAAGCCATGAGGCTAGTTACTGATGGTGGGTGATGGACACCTGAAATTAGGGCATGGGGTTATTTAGGAAGTTCGCTACAGTAAAACGAATTGAGGTTAAGTTCCTTTACATTGAAATTGCAACGTGGAACATCATTCCTGTGACTACCTTTGACATTCCGTTGAGTTATAAGAGAATTCTTCAGTGATACAGTTGATACTTTTTAGGAATGAGAATTCAATATACAGGTATACTGTGTTTCAAGTTCATCAACTTCCAAAAATTCTTGGGTGTAAACTGAAATTATGTAAATCAAATTTTAATGTATACGGTAATGGAATTATGACAGAAATCACTTCATATTATACTCCCTCTAATTTACTTGGCAGTTAAATGCCCCCTAGCATGAAGTACATCTTTCAGCATTTAAACTTTTAAATGAAAATTGAAAGTAAAAATTTAGGATGAGGAAGTAGTTCATATTTTTTATGCTTTGCCTAATGACCCTAAATTTGAGAAGAACTTGAGTACTCTGTAATTCTATCCACTTTGTATATACACTGTAACCTCTACACTGTTTGTCTGGAAACTAACCCATTAAGCTTTCCCTCTTGGCTTTGTAGTTCACTTCAGCTCGCAGCGGCATCTTCTGATACGGTCAGTCTGTGCTTAGTGAGCGTGTGGTGAGTGAGAGTCCTCGTATACTGCATGCCATTAACCATTGTGCTGGGATTATTTTATCCTTTTTAATGGACATGATTATGACATCGGGTTACGTAATTGCTTTCTTTTGATTCTGTTAAATAGACGGATATATAGACTTAACAGCCTTTGAAATTACTGCAGATTATGAGAGAGAAATTAAAGATAACTTCTGGAGGGGAATGAGGAAATACAGTGGTGGGCTGTGTTTCAAGTGAAGAGAGATGTAGTTCACATATCCAGGACCTCAATTACTGCAGAGCCTGATTAGAGTGCTAGTTTGAAGGAAAAGAAAGAAAGAAAGAAAACTAATAAAGTTGATTAAAAATAAACACAGTTTTAATTGCATCGTAGGATCACACAGCTCAGTGCAAGATAGCACATGTGTTCTGTAGGTGTTCCTCGGCAGCCTAGTTCAATTGGACCTGGCTGTTTCTGATGGACGTTTTGTGACAGTGAAATGTAATTATGGAGAATGTTTCCCAGTTGACTGGTCCTCGACATTAAAGGATTTTCAGCCTCAGACAGTATTCATGTCATTAGCTTGATTGGACATTGCCTTAAATGTTTATGGTACACACGTACCTCAAAGTTGGCTGTAAATTTCACAAGTCACAAACAAGTCGAATCACAATGACTAACATCAAGTAGAACATCTGGTTGTACTTGATAATGATGGTATATTTCAGCTTGAACACATGGAGCAAGTATGTAAGGGCTGAGATGCATCTTTTTAAGAAACTTTTAAAAAATGTTTATTTTAAAAAGATTTCTTTATTATTTTATGTGTCTGTGTTTGTCCACGTCTATGTGCACCATAGAGGCCAGAAGGGGGCATCAGATCCCCTGGAATTAGAGTTACAGGTGGTTGTGAGCTGCCATGTGGGTGCTGGGACCTGAACTCAGGTCTCTGTTAGCAGTGCTCGTCAGCAGCACACCGTCTTTGCAGCACTCTGTTTTTGTTTTCTGTTTGTTTTTGAGACAGAGTTTCTGTGTGTAGCCTCGGCTGTCCTGGACTCACTTTGCAGACCAGGCTGGCCCGGAACACAGAGATCCGCCTGCCTCTGCCTCCCTGAGTGCTGGGATCACAGGTGTGCGCCACTGCTCCGGACAGCGCTGTTTTTTAAGATTTTTTTTTAAACTGTCTGCGTTGATTCTCCTTTTGATTTTTGTATTTTATCATTTAATTTGCTTGCATGGTTATTTAGAGCTGTCCCATTCCTGTCTTCGTTATGGTGGCTTGCAGTGTAGAGCATGGTTTTATTAAGCTTATTGCTTTAATAAGCTTATGAGACCTGAATAGCAGTAAGACCTGTACCTGCCCATCAAGCCGCGTCAGTACTGTACCCTGCTGAGACCATGCTGCAGAGGGCTGCTCTCCTTTACACTGGGGATTTGTATCTCAGCGATTCTGTTGACTGACTGCTCATCCATTCAACTTCTGGTGTGAAACATTTCAGACCTAAGCTTTGCAAAAATAATTGAGTGAATGCCCATCACTTTCCAGTTTTTAACATTGTGTAAAATTTTCTCCCTGTTCTCATTCTTGGTCTCTCTCCATGTGTTTTCCCATTTTGTAAAGTTTAGCATTTTCTCTCTGTTTGGCAGTTACATCATGCTTATAAACACTTGACAGTGCAGACATAAGTGAGTAGATGTGTCGTAAGGGGTTGCCCTACACAGAATATTTATCACACACAATAAACTAATAGTCAGTAATACTCAATATTATCTGATATTTTACATAATGTTCAATTTTTCAGTTTTTGAATGGATATTTCATGAATACTTAAGATCCCAGGCTCCACAAGAACATACATTATATAAGCAGTCATGTGTCCTAAGGTCTCTTTTAAATTAGAGTTCTTGGTCTTCTTGCTTTCATAACAATGATATTGTGCCACTCTGGTGAATTGATTTTTGTTTCTTAGATGTGGTCAAGCTGAGGTTTCAAAATAATAATTGAAAAGGAAACCTTACCTGAGGTTTTCCACCTATTCTTTAGGTTCTTAGGGCCAGCATGATTGTTGAGCTAGCTTTGTAAATAAGTACTCAGAATATTGAATATGAGTGGACAGTTTGTCTCTGTTACTTAACCTTACTTGGGAGTTTACTTCTAACATCTGAAGCCCTGTGCTCAAATCTGAGTACTAGCATTTAGCATTTTAATATAGGAAACTCTTAGGAGTCCGAGTTTGTGTCTCATAGCATTTTTTAAGTTTTAATGAACTTTCGGTGAGGCTTTGCCTCTTACAGCACAATACATTTGTCACTCTGCCATGCATGTCATGCCTTGAAGGATATAGGAAATCCACATACTGGGGACGGGGGCCCTCCTCCTTCCCTGCCTGAAGAGCTGTGTCTCTGCGGAAGGCTCCACACAGCACAGGCCTCAGGGCTCAACAGCACTGGCTTCACGGAGGCCCAGCTCAAAATCCACACCTAAATAAAGTTTTCTGGGGTTGCTACAAATTGGTTTAATTTATTCTAGCAGTAGTTTCTGTTCGATTCCAATAGAAATCAGCATTTGAAATGTTTTAACCTTTTTACTGTCATCCCTAGAGTATTAATTTATTTTACCTTGGGGGTGGGGGAAGAAATGTCACAAAAAGTTGGCTATAAAAGCTTCTTTGTTTGTTTTTCTTATTTCATGCTAATTTCTTTCTTTCTTTTTTTTTTTTTTTCAGTCATGGCTCCGAACTTCATCTTGAAGACATGGAGAGAATGAGGCGGGCAGCTGCTGCTTGGCAAACTGTCCATGTTTGCTGCTTTTGGAGAAAGGCGCTGTCCTTGCAGGCCATTTGCGTGGCCTGAGACAGATCTTATCCTGGCCCACAGTTGCATTGCTTTTGAAGCAGATGTTCTTGGTGGAAAATGATGATAGTTTTGTTTTTTTTTTTTTTTTTTTTTTTCATTCTTCGGTTTTTTTTTTTTTTTCTTGGGAAGTTTTATGTGGTTTAAAGGCTGTTCTGACTGGTCTGGCTTGGCCTGGTCACTCAGTGTCCCTTTCTTCTGTTCTTTTTCCTCTTTTTAAAGAACTGTCTGTCTTCCTTATTTATTTTAGGGTGATTTCTTTTTCTTCTTAAAGACTTGTGCAATACATTTTGAGGTGAAACTTAGTGGATTTTTTCTGATAAATTAGAGAATTTAATTGATTATTTCACAGATTGATTTTTTTTGAATATTTGCTAAAGCCTAATTCTTTAAGCTATGATAAGTCCCAAGTGGCAGCACCTCATGTTTACCTAGCTTTTGTACTTATATTATTTTTCAAAGGAAAAATACTACTGTAAATTGTAAATAGTCAGTACATAATCCTATTGTATGCAGATCTGTGACTGTTGGCTGTGTCATCTCAGAGGATCAGATACATAAAGTTTATTTCCTATATAATATTTTTTGTTGTGCTTCTTCTTATGTTGAAATCACTTCAAGATGGTTAAGCATCCACATTTTAGTTCAAGTGGGGTGAATGTAGTGAGGGGCTGTCAGGAAAGCGAAATGCTGAACACTAAGAAAGATTTTGTATATGGATGTTCAAAATTAATACGAGCAAGTGAGAAGGATATGGAGGCTTCCCTCAGTGTGTTATAGGAGAGCTTCTGCTTTGTGTGGGGGATGTCACTGATCGCTTCCTCCTTGTTTTTTTGTTTGTTTGTTTGTTTGTTTGAGACAGGGTTTCTCAGTGTAGCCTTGGCTGTCCTGGACTCACTTTATAGACCAGGCTGGCCACAAACTCAGAGATCCGCCTGCCTCTGCCTCCCAGAGTGCTGAGATCAAAGGCGTACACCACCACACTCGGCTCTCACTGATTCTTCTTAAGTTTAATGAGAGAGAAGTTTGTGGACAGGAAGGTATGAGAACTGCTCAGAAGGGCCCACACGCTTCATGTTCTGGGAACAGGGGGCTTGGACTCTTAGGGATCTAAGAGACCCTCTGCCCGAGACTTAGCTCCAGTCATCAGCCAGCCTGCTGGCTTTGCTGGGGGATCTTGCACTGTTGTGAAGAATACAAGCTCTGTGGAGAAAAAAGGGGCCATCCACACCCTACAACCAACTTGCTCATTATTCTTTAGAGAGGAGACAGCCCCCCCCCCCCCACACACACACACGTGACTTATTTAAATTGCCAAAACTATGTCCCACTGAGGATTTCAGGCAGTAACTGACTCCTTACCTTTTATGTCTCCTCCGTGCATCCACACAGCTTCTTGTAAGTTTTCCTTAACTCCTTCATGCAGATACCCAAGTGTAAAGGAGCAGGCGTCAGTTGTGAGCATATTTGGTCCTAGAGGCTGTGTTTTGCAACCTTGTAATTCTGTTGCTGTAGTCAAAAGCAGCTGTAGATAATTCTTAAATGAGTGAACATCATGTGTTCCCATAAAATTTTTTGTTTGTTTTTTTGTGGGTTTTTTTTTTTTTTTTTTTTTTTTTTTTTGGTCTTTTTAGTTTTTTTGAGGCATGGTTTCTCAGTGCTCTGCTGTCCTGGAACTCATGCTATAGACCAGGCTGCTCTTGAACTCACAGAGATCCACCTGCTTCTGCCCCCCAAGTGCTGGGACTAAAAGTATGTGCCAAAACACTCTGCCAAAACCTTATTAAATATTTAACATTCATATATGCGCATAAATGTGTTTGGATGCTATGCACCTCCCCGTTCTCTCCCAACTTCATGTGCTCTCTCTTTTTAAAATTATTAAATGTAGTACCCACCGAATTAATTTAGTGCTGCCTGCATGCACATAAATGTGGGATCATCTTCTGGAGCATGGGTAGTCGCTCAGGATCCACACCCTGAAGAAAACTGACTCCCTTCCCCCTTAGCCACCAACGGCCAGTAGCTCCTCAGAAATGGAACTTTAGGAGCCCCTCCTGTCCATGCTGGGATCTTGGCTGGCTTGGTCTCGTGCAAGGCCTGTGCTTGCAGCCCAGATTTTGTGAGTTCATGTGTGCAACTGTGCTGTCATGCCCTGCAAGTACTGATCAAAATGTTATTTTCAAGGGGTCGGGAGGTGTATAGTATGGTGCCTCATAGTAGCATCTTCCTAATGTATGAATAGACAGAAGAAAGAATAGGCTGTGTGTGCTTGTGTGTGTGTGAGAGAGAGAGAGAGAGAGGAGAGAGCATGCATACATTCGTAAGTCTGTGCTGAAAGTCATTAAAACTTATTTAAAGCTGTCTTTAATTGTGTGGCATTGTATTCAAAGCTATGTCGTTGTATGGTTGTTTCTTGGCTGTTGAATGGGTTACACTTAGTATTTGCACTCAGTATTTGGCTGTTGAATGGGTTACACTTAGTATTTGTACTCAGTACACCACACTGAACTCACTGTCCGTAGCATGAAGACACTTGAAAAGACAATCCGAGTCATTCTGCCCCAGCAGCCTTTGCTGTAACAAGTGGGTACACTTCCAGGCGCTTTGTGCCATGTTTGTTTGGCACCGTGGCCCTGGTGTTCTAAGACTGATGCCTGAATGAACATTCACAGTCCATTCCCTCTTAGACCATTACTATCCAGTGTCTTCACCAAAATTTGAAGGGCTGAGAGCGACTTAACACTAAAGCACACACTGTGGCAGTGACAAGGAAGGGCTGAGGCTGACTTAACACCAAAGCATATGCCATGGCGGTGACAAGGACAGCCGAATGAGGAGTAGCGCACCTTCTAGCCTGCGCCACGGGCTTCTGTGCCAGCTGTCCCCACCTTAACTTAGAACATCTTTAGCTGGGTTTTATTCTTTAGAAGTGTGCAGACTCAAGCACTTAGTGATGATATTTAATGAACTATAGGCATTTAAATTTTTAAAATTAATTTTTAGGTCAGCATGCAGAGTAATGGGTTTCATTGTGTGTGGGTGTTTTCAAAGATTAATGGGATAAGCAGCCTGAAGGCAGAATAGAGTCTCATCATTTTCCAGTTGATAGGGCTGGAGAGATGGCTCAGTGGATAAGAGCACAAGCTACTTTTCCAGAGGATTGGTGTTTGGTTCCTAGCACCCACATGACTCTTCTTACAGTTGCCTGTGGCTCTAGCTCTGGGGGAGCCGGTGCCCCCTTCTGGCGTCTGTTGGTACTGCACACCAAGTGTATATGTGCACACACTGATCCGTAAATAAAAATTGTCTTTAAAAGGTTTTTCAGTTTTTCACCTTGCTACAGAGGAACACTAGATGGAGCAGCTTCTGCCATTAAACAAGTAATGTTTAATGAGTTCCTTCTCTGTCCCCATTCTTCCACATCTGTATGTTAGGAGTGGACAAGACACATCGTTTTTCCTCTTAAATTTGCCTGATGTAGATGATGAGACCTTATATAACATCTGATGAAGTCATGACATAATGCTTTCAGGTTCTCTGTTGTGCAGGTAGGTGGCCTTAACTGTGGGATTGACCAAAAAGGAAATGTATCTTTGGCTGCCATCACACAGTCTGTACTACATTGATACACTGTTTCCAGTCCTTCTCTCTGCTGTGTTGCATTTTGCCACCATGTACTTTGCCGTTGTCAACTGAACTATGGAGAATGACCTAAAGGGAGGGTGGGTGTTATTTTTACCCTTCGTGAGCCTATCAGCTCCATTTTCTCCCTCTGTCCAGCTTTTGTTTGCGGAATGATTTGTCAAAGCCAGCCTCACTGGTAACTTTCCCAGCATCCATCTGGGCCTCTGGTATAGATCTACGAAAGACAGGCTATAGGGAAGCGGATCTTGGGCAACTCTGTTGAGGTGGAGACTTTGCATGTGCTGCACTCTTGGAATGTCAGGGATGAGGGGGTGTAGAGAATGGTTTGGAGCATTCCATCAGCTCTCCCACAATGCCTTTCAGGAATGCGGCTGACCCTTGATGGGTCCCGTGACAGACACAGCTATCCAAGTTATCTATTGTCATGACTCAGTTCAGTAGCTCAGGAAATAAATACCCAGCTCCAGGTGGGTGGCTGTGGCTGGGTGGTTCTGCTCTGAGCAAGGTTGATCACCCTCATGCGATTTGGGTGGTGGCCTTGGACTTGGGCTCACCCTGGACCCTGGAGATCAGCTGATTTCGGACAGTCTGCCAGAGAAGCTCTGCAGGGACAAGTCTCAGGACAGGTTTACTCTCTCCCAGACAACCAGGTTCTCATGGTCAAGGCCAAGATGCAATTGCAAAGTGGTGACCCACAAGCCCTCATGATGCATCTACTGCATCTCAACCTTGGCCCGACTTAGCTGAGCAAATGCCATCTGGTGGGAAGAGCCCCCAGGTCACAGAGTATGGGATTTCTCGGGTACAGTAGCCAATTAGGAGCTGCCTCCTCTGGCTCTGACTGGGAAGAGTCAGGATGGCCAAAGGAAGACTATATGAAAAAGGTAACAGGACATCTGAAAAACAGGAGAAACTGAAAGCCTACCCAAGAGAAAAGAGGAAATGGTCCCCAGGCCTGGCCATCACTGCGATTCAGACTCCTATTGGGGAGAGGAAGCCCAAACCACAACCAGAGGATGTACAAAGTTCAACCTGAACTTTGGAGCAAAAGACTTAACTTCCCAATAACTAAACCAGAGATACTAAATGGCTAACATGCTGAGAAAAAAAAAAAAATAGAAGTAGGGGCTGGAGAGCAGGCTCAGAGGTTAGGAGCACTGGTTGCTCTTCCAGGGTTCAATTCCCAGCAACCACATGGTGGCTTATACTGCAGCTCCAGTTCCAGGGGATCTGACATCCTCACACAGACATGCAGGCAAGACACCAATGTACATAAAACTGAGTAAATAATGTTCCATGTTTCTCTTTTTTGTTTGTTTCTTTGTTTTTTGAGATAGGGTTTCTCGGTGTAGTCTTGGCTGTCCTAGACTTGCCTTGTAGACCAGCCTGGCCTCTAACTCAAAGCTGTCCGCCTGCCTCTGACTCAGTGCTGGGATTAAAGGTGTGTACTACCACACCCTGCTTCCTGTTCCTTTTTTTTTTTTTTAATTGAGAAGTCAAAATACCGATGCCCTAAAAGAAAATTGGAGCAGGTTGATAAAGCAAAGAAGTTAATTCGCTTAGGATCTGGACTATAAATTTGACAGCATAGATGAGAAATGCAGCAAAGAACCTGAGCAAGGAAAGCTATAGAAACATGGAGTTCATGGCAAAGCACTCTTGAAAATTCAGTGGTTCATTGAAGAAATTACATGATACGAAGACAGACATCATGGGAGCCTTTTCGATACAACAAAGGTAGCCATAAGGTGGCAGAGCGTAGGTGTACACACTAGAAACAGAATCGGGTGTACTGTCACGTGTCTAAAATCCCAAGAAGTAGAAGCAGAAGAATCACTGAGTTCAAGACCAGGCTGGGATACATAGTTCCAGGCCATCCAGGGCTACACAGCAAGACCAGGTCTCAAAACAGAAAAGAATTCAGAGAGTGCAAATGAATAATGCAACAATGGCCTCCTAGCCTTTGAAAACTAAAAGCAAGATGAAGTCCAGATTAGCCAGAGAAGTGTGGAATGAAAAAGAAAGGAAGAAATGGATGACATGAAGACAGAGGAATAATACAAAGAATAAAATAATACTTGGTTTTGGAAAAGATAAATGAAATTGACAAAACCTTAGTCAAACCAAAAGTGAAAGGAGACCCAAATTAATATGCTTAGCAATGAAATGGAAGGACAAAACAAGAGACCAAGGAAATCCAAGGAAAATATTTGGGAATTTTATATTCCTCAAAAATAAAATCTCTAGTAAAAAATGTGTATGTTTCTAAAAGCGTTAGTTACCAAAATAATGCCAAGAGTGTATAAATAAGTGTATAAATGATGTATACCTGACAGGTTGAAATCGAGGGAAGCCAGGTCAGTGTGGACTCACCAGGTTCTAGCACATGCCAATGGAAGAATGGACACCTGTGTTCCTCCAAATGTCCCATACATAGAAAGGGAAGGGACACAGCAAACAGCCAGCTCATTTACCTTCATCCCACCAGCTTTGTCCTGTTGTCCTGGAGATTGGAGCCAAGGCCTCACATACGCCAAATGGCCACACTCCCAGTCCTTGCCTTTCTGAATTAGTTTTGACACAGTCACTAAGTTGCCAAACTTGAACTTGCCTTCAGCCTCATCCCAAGTAGCTGTGATCACAGATGTGCACTATAGCACAGGGGGGTGGGGAGGTGCAGGACAGACAGAAGCAAAAATGTATTGGGAGCGCAGCAGAACCAGGGTGTGGTTTACAGAGATGAGGGCTGAGAATGTTACAGATGCAAAGGTCAGATGGCAAAGAAGACCAAGGAGAGGTGAAAACACTTTGAAAAAGATCAAGAGCCAACTGTCAGCTGGAAGAAGGGTGCTTGAGAAGGCGCCAAGGCACAACTGTTAAGAGCACGAAAGGCCGAAGAACTCGGCGGCCCTGCAGAGGTGGTACAGGGGAATGAGCGAGTAGACAGTGGGTATCCTGAAAGTGAAGTGGCAGTGACTGCCACCTGCTCACACAGTGGGGTCCCTGAAACATGTCATGCACACAGCCCTTTCTGTGCTAGCTCAGAGGTCTGGTGGCTTCTAAGCTGGTATGGCCCAGAGCTCCACCTTCACACTGAGGGGTGAGGTCAGCTGAATTCAAACACAAGCAAGGGATTTTGCTCTGGATATACAGACTTCCCTCCTCTTCCTCCTCTTCTCCTCCTCCTGACCCTCCTCCTCTCTTCTCTTCCTCTTCTCCTCTTAATCCTTTCTTCTCCTTTTCTCTTTCTCCCCTCCTCTCTTCTTCCTCTCCTCTCCTCCTTTTCTCTTCCTCCTCCACTCATATCCTATCCCTTCTCTTTCTCTGTGCCTTATCCCTCCTCTTCCTTCCCCTCCTTGTTTCCCTTCTCCTTCCTACTTAATCCCCTTTCCTTGTCTCTTCCTCTCTCATCTCTTCTCCTTCTTCCCACTGCCTCTTCCTCAGTCTCTCTTTTCCTATTTGTCCTCCTTTCCTTCTTCCTGTTCCTCCTGCTCTTCATTCCCCTTGTAAGCACATTTACGTTCCCCCTGTTTCCAGGGGCAGCATTGTAATTGCAGCAGGGGACCCGTAGAAGGCGCTGCTCTCTTTGGAAAGAGAAAGGAAAGGCGCACCTTTTTCAATCTGCCTTTCCTGAATGGCAAAAGGTTTAAACTGGATTTTACTGAATGGTGACAAGGACGGAGCTTCAATAAGAAAATGTTCAAGGGTCAGAAAATACCAGGGCCTTGTGTTCTGTGATAACATACAGTTGGAATGTTAGTTTATGAACAGTGGGTGTGCTGTAATTTCTTGTTACAGACAGAGTGGATACGAGGGGCATGTGTGCCAAGAGAACGAGTTCTTGCCTTGAAAACAGCTGATAAGATGGCTACCGACACGTTAGGGCTCCGAAACGTGGTCCTGTTGACAGCTACTTTATGCCAGGTGCTTCTCATAGCTCGTTTTTTCTTTAGCTCTCTATTCTTGGGCAAGAAGCCTGGGTCATCAGAAAGGTCCAGGAATGGGCCAGCAGCTAGATGACCATAAACAGAGATGGCAGGAACTGAATCCTGGCTCCTCCTGGAAGAGGGATAGCTCATCTCCACATCAGCAGTCCAGCCTAAGCTTGTTGCCATGGCACCTGGCAGGGGTTTGAAGGTGCAAGCTGGGAGTGCACCACCCCTTGAGGCCTAGCCTGGGGCCCACACTCTATCGCTTCTCCATTCTACTGAGCAGAGCAAGCTTGAAGGTTAATCCTGAATCAAGAGCTGGGAAAACAGACAGCCATTCCTTAATGTCAAGGAGTGTGGGTCCTGGAAGGGAAAATCTGTGGCCATTTTACAGACACTGACTACACTGGACCAATGTGTGAGCCAAGAAAGCGAGACATCTTTCCCCTCCCACTCACGCTTTCTGGAATGGCTAGGTTGTGGACTGTTGCTCTGTTTTGAGGTTTTTGGGGGTTCTGTGAGCCAGAGAGTACTGTCTAACCTAGGCAGTTTTCCTTCAGATAGGCTTCCTGGAAACTCTCCCCAGTCAGCTGCCCTAGCTGTAGCTTCCTGGCAGGGCTTCAGCCGTTCATATCTAATCCTACATGCTGATTAATGGGGCGGCTGCACTTTTATTGTCCCTCTGTGGAAGCCTGTCTCTGGTGGCAGGGCTAGAAGCCACTCACAAATCTGTGGCCATTTACGGGCACAGCCAGAGCCCTGCTGTGCTCATTTAGAGACTATTGGGTCTGGAGGTGGGAGGAACGTCCTTCGAGCTTGGCCGACAGCATCCTTTGTGTGTGTGTGCACATTCATGAGGGTGCAGACAGGGTCTCGATGGCCTGCTCTTGCTGACTCAGCTAGGCTGGCTGGCCAGCAAGCCCCAGGGTTTCGCCTGCCTTCCCTTCCTCTGTGCTGGGCTAGAAAACACACGGCGCCATAGCTGACTTTCTTATGTGGGTTCTCAGGCTCGAACTCAGAGCAGAAAGCACTTTACAGACTCAGCCATCTCTGTGCACTCATCTCTATAAACTGATGGTAAGACCTACTTGTCATCATGTTCTTCTGCCCCAGGTCATTGCTATCCAGGTATGAATACGATGCCATTCCCTGCTTCCGTCATACATGGCTGACTGCCTCTTCACTCCACATTCCTCTCTAGAGAACAGAAGGTCAGTGTCCCCACAACTCTTTAGAGATGAGCCCTAAGCAAATGTCTGTGTTCCCTGGGGCCACTCAGTAGCCTCTCATCCCCGTGGGTCTCCTGTTGGTAACCCTCCTCCAAGAGTGGCGACTCTTGGCAAGACCAACGCTGAGGCCAGCGGACATTCTCTGCCCTCTGCTGATTCTCCACAGCGGCCTCTCTCCCCTCACTTGGTGCAGTGGTTGTTTTGATTGTCAACTTGACTGGGTTTAGAATCACCTAGGAGACAGAGCTCTGAGGGTGTCTGAGTGGGTGTCTTCCAAAAAGCTTAATCGGAGAGGGAGAAGCTACTTTGGATGCAGCGTCTGAGCACCAGCAGTCATCTCTCCGCTTCCTGAGGGCAGTGTGACCCGCTGCCACACTCGAGGGATGGTCTCCTTAAAGCCTGAACCAGAAGAAACCCTCCTGCCTCTGAGTTACTTCCGTCAGGTATCTGCCCACAGCAGCAAGGAATATAACTTCCGGGAAGCCTAGCGCCCGCCTTCCCTTGCTGAATAGCCCACACCTGTTTCCTTGATCATCCGTTACAGGCCTTTCCTCTTCACTACCTGACCTCGTCCTGTTTCGTGACGTCACGCACCACGTGTATGCCAGTGACTTTCCTGATTACGTGTCTGGTCTTCCCCATTCCCAGTCCCACATTCGTGAATCCTGCTGTGTCCAGCACCTCCACTTGGATAGAGGTCAAACTAGAGTCTCAAATGGGGCCCTCCCAAGCCTGAACCCCGGACTGCCCTCTCCTGCCCTCCCTTGGTGGCTCCCATGGCAGTAGGGATCTCTCTCTTCCACTCATCGTGCTGTTCGTAGCCTTATCTTTACTTCCACACTGGACCTTAGCGAAAGGCCAAGGAACAGCACTCAGTTCTGGAATATGTGGGGTTTTTTTCCCTTCTGTTTAACTGCATTTTTAATATACAAAATATTTACATGGTTCAAAGACAAAATTATATTAAAAGGTATTTGCCTGTTTTGGGGGTGTGTTTTGTGACAAGATCTCCCTGTGGTGCTCAGGATGACCTTATACACAAAATCTTCCAGCTTCAGCCTCTTGAGTGCTGGAATTACGGGCACACACAACCATGACCAGCGTGAAATGTACTTTCCTGAAGCTTACCTTCTTCCATACACATTCCCCCACTGTCTGGTTTTCCCTTAGCAAAAATACATTTGCATTTACCCATGCAGACATGAGTATTTCTCGTACTCAGATTTTGACATAGTACACATTCCATCGCCTGTCACTTCTCACTTAGCGGTGTATCCCGGAGACTCTTCCCGTTCACAGGGACCTTCCCACCCGCTTCACAGCTGCAGCACAATGGGTGCACCGTGATTTGTTTACCGTATGTGAGTAACAGTTGACGGACACTTGACGTGGTCTGGGCTCTTGCTCTTACTGACAAGACCGAGATTAATGTTCATGTGCACAGACTGTTTTGTCCTTGGAAAGAGTACCTCGGGGTGGATTCCGGGACCCCAGGGGGAGAGGGTATTTGTTTAAGCTGAACATTTTGCAGTCGGGAAGGTAGATAGTGATGTCATTAAGTATGTTCTCAGGCTTTCAGCGCTCTTCTGCCCCGACTCTTGTTCATTGCTTGTCCTCAACCTTGTGGTTGGTGGCCCCCACAGCAGGCTTTGGGCAACGAGTTAGAGCAGAGCTGATGGCCTGGGTTAAGCTCAGGGACAACTTACACTTGATACTTGTACTAGGTGTGGTCCTGGTTTCTATAAGTACACAGGTTGAGCGAGTTATGGGGAGCGAGCCAGTGAGCAGCACCTCCAAGGCCTCTGCTTCAGCTCCTGCCTCCAGGTTCCTGGCCCAACTCCCCGGCGTGGAGGACTGTGACTAGGTCGCTTTTGGTCATGGTGTTTATCAAGGCAACAAAGAGCCAAATCAAGTCAGCGTGATTGTTGGGTTGGCTCAGGTTCTCATTGCTAGATAAAGGCCCCACTGTCCTTTCATCTCAAGAGATTAAAGCAATCAATCTCTCTTACCTTCCCCTCCCCCCACAAACAGTGACCAGTCCGGGGTGGTCACGAGACCTACTTTGAACCACTGAGAGGACCTGAATTATAGGACTTCCGTCTTTTCCTTGATGACACAGAAGAAGGATATGACCTCTGGCATAGCATCTGGGGTTTTGTAGCCACAGGAAAGTGTGGAGTTTCTGTGCGGAGTACCAGCAACCCACAGAGAAAGCCATCAGAAAGCAGACGCGGGAGAGTGTCCAGAGAAGTCTGAGCAGGACTCGCTGGACATTAGAATTGAATCTGGACTCTCAGCTGTTAGAACCAGTGCAATTATTTCAAGTCACAAGTCACTTAGAGGTGGGTTTTCTTGTAAGTCCTTGACCCACAAGACTGTTGTAATGCTTAAACAGAGCAGCGCAGCAGAGGCCGGTGGACAGCTGCCTCTCTCTGTAAACAGTATTGTTAATAGGATGCAGTGATTTTTCAGTCATAGGCTTTAAAATGGTTACAGTTAAATGTGGGGGTGTGTGTGGGGACTCGGGGTAAGTGTGGGTGCCCTTGTCAGCAAGAAGCTACGGGCATTTGTGAACTGACCAGTATGGGATCCGGGATCCAAACTCTGGTCCCTTATAGAACAGTAGCTGCTCTTAACTGCTGATCCCTCTAGAGCCCTAGCCTCCACTTGAACATACAAGTTCTACCCTAAAGGGGAGGGCCTGACGGCATTGCCCAGCCACCTTCAGCCTTCAGGCTTCTCCTGGAACTGCACGGGACTGCTCTGGGAGGGCTCCGCTGCTCCAGTTCCCCCAGCTCTCATGTCCAGGTGTTAGTGGTATACATCTGTATCCCGCTCACCCAGAGCAAAGGCACCAGCGCCTTCCACGGGAAGAGAATGGCAACAAGAAGGAGTCCTGCACACTGGGGAAGGGCCCAGAGTGGGAACGTGTGATGAAGAGGTTATTATGTGTCCCGGCTTTTCGCACAAGAACTGGAAGCATGTATCGCAAAGAATAACAAACAGAGGCAGGCAGCTAATGCCGAGCACATGGGGTGCAACAGCTTCACCTTCCGACTTCTAGACGCAGGTGACTGCGGGACAGCTTCCTCAGCAAGAATGAAGGCAGTGCCATCGGGGAGAGCGCAAATACAGATGCTTCCATTCCTACAAGGGTGGCGGACCAACCTTTACCACAGCCCACTGTTTCCTGCTGCAGGTATTTGCCATCTAATCCTGACCACAACTCACTTTCTTTTCTCTTTCTTTCTTTCTTTCTTTCTTTCTTTCTTTCTTTCTTTCTTTCT
>NW_026586383.1:7824920-7836762 GCF_907164565.1 Psammomys obesus
TCTTTCTTTCTTTCTTTCTTTCTTTCTTTCTTTCTTTCTTTCTTTCTTTCCTTCCTTCCTTCCTTCCTTCCTTTCTCTCTCTCTCTCTTTCTCTCTCTTTCTTCTTTCTTTCTCTCTTTCTTCTTTCTTTCTTTCCTTCTTTCTTTCTTTCTTTCTTTCTTTCTTTCTTTCTTTCTTTCTTTCTTTCTTTCTTTCTTTCTTCCAGTTTTTTGAGACAGGGCTTTTCTTTGTAATCTTAGCTGTCCTGGAATTTGCTCTGTAGATCAGGCTGGCCTCAAACTCAGATATTCACCTGCCTCTGCCTCCCAAGTGCTGGGATCAAAGGCTTGCATCACCACTGCCCAAAGACCACAAACCACTTTAAAGACAAAACAAGAACAAAAGCCAGAGGCTCTGGAAGATCATGTCAGTTAATGAGGCCCGCACAGGCAAGTATGGGGTGGAGCCTGGAACAGGCTCTGGTTTGTCACATTGTGTAAGCTGCAGTTCTGCAAACTGAGATAGCAGGTGAGCCGTGGGAAAGGCTCAATATGCACGCACAGCATAGTTACAGTAACAGTTGTACTGAGCAGTAACTTACGTGTGATACACTGTATATAATCTGGGGTCAGTGAGACAGCTCAGTGGGGTAGAGGCACCTGCCACACAATATGGCCACCTGAGTTGGGTCCCTGGACACTGGAAAGGGGAAGGGGGAAGGAGAGAACGGACTCCACAGTTTTCCTCTGACCCACCCATGTGGCCATGCCTCCTGCTTTCTTCCATTTCCCATCAATCCCACCATATTATAGATCCATCAGAATGTTACCCACAGGGTCCTCCAGTGACTGAGCCAGAAGCCTTCTTTTTTGTGGGATGAGAAAGGACACTTTGTAGCCAAATCTAACATCCCATGAGTTACTTAAGTAGCTGTTGAGTCTGGGGCTTCCCCATACTCGGATAGAGTCCTTTTGTTAGAAAATGTTTTGCTAAGATTTCCTCCTGGTCTGGTTTATATTTTCATTCTGTCTGAAGGGTAAAAGCTTTTTGGATCTGGTAGAGTCCTATTTGTCCTGTACATTTCATGAATTCTATTGTACACTGTATAAACCTTAGCTGCATTCTGGAAGTTTTCTGTGGTGTGGTGGTCAATATTGTCAGCGTGACGGGATCTAAAATCACCTGGGAGACGATCTTCTAGTCATGTTTTTGAGGGAGTTTCTAAGACATACTAAGTATGGTGGGCAATATTCCATGGTCCCTGCTGTGAGGGGTGGTGAGCAGAGCACCTTCAGCTGGTTCTCTGCTTCCTGATGGGGGCGCAACATGACCAGCTCTGGCCCTCACGCCGCCCCTGCCTTGATGGGCTGCGCTCTCAAACCATGTGCTAAAACAAACCCTTTCTTGCTTAAACTGCTCCTGTCAAGCATTTGTCACAGCAACAAGAAGAGTAACGAACAAGCTGGTCTTGATATTGTTACACGGATGTACTCATTTGGCAGTTCATTCTACTGCTTAGCCGGTATGGTGATTTTTCCTCAGTTAACAATTGTTTACTGTCTAAGATAAGGACCATGCATCATGTTGGAGTGTCTTCTGAGAATTTTCTCACTATTCAGAACAGCCCAGCCTATTAGCTCTGCTTCCTCAGAAGTAAGTTTTTTTTTTTTGTTTTGTTTTTTGTTTTGTTTTGTTTTGTTTTGTTTTTTTTTTTTTTTTTTTTTTAAGTCAGGTAAGGCATCTCTTGCATGGAATTGAATTCCCATGATTACTTGGCGTTCCTTAGGAGAGGAATGATCGCGGCACACAGGGCATCGCCCAGTAGAGACAGGGCGTTCGTTTGAAGGAGTCTCATCTGGCACATCAGCTTATCTTATAGCCACGCAGAGCCTCTGTGGTGCTGTTTCAAGGACCTCTGGGCTCTCCGTGTCCTGGCTCCCCTCATGTCTTCTTCTGTGAGAGAGTCCTCCCTGTGTATGCTTCACTACAGAGGCCTTCAGTACAGGTGCTGCTGCCTTCCACATTTCAGGGCACATTAAGGATTTTACATCTCCAAGGAAATCCTTTCCAGTTCTCCCACATGACTGTGGCCAGAACTACATCTTGTCTCCTCCCCTGAGATTTGTGCTGGGAGGGAAAGCTGGAACTGATGCTCATTGCTGTAACTTGAATGGAAGCTGGAGACAAGGGCAGCACATACAAACAGCTTTAAAATGCCCATGTGTGCAAAATACACATGCCATAAGGTGGTGTGAAATCTGCAATTCATTCCTCTATCTCTGTCTCTGTCTCTGTCTCTGTCTCTGTCTCTCTCTCTGTGTGTGTGTGTGTGTGTGTGTGTGTGTGTGTGTGTGTGTGTTTCTGGTACCACCAAACCTAGGGCCTTGAACATGCTGAGCAAGCACTATAACACTGAACTACGCTGCTGCCTGGTTTGCGACTTCAAGGCTGGCCTCTCCTAGGTCCTCAAGGATCACAACCGTGTGCTGGAGCCTACTGACTTGTCACAACGTGGGAGGAGCTGAAGCCCACAGGCACAGACAGGAAAATAGAGTGAGCAGGGCTGTCTAGGTACTTTCCAGAAGATGTTTTCAATTCTAAATCAACTCCAAGTTGAAGCATATCTGAAAAATAAAAATAATCTCAAAATGCCCCAATCAGGAAAGTCATTTAGATAAGAGAGTGGTCAAAGGGAGGAGGACCACGTGGGCCTTGTCTGTCAGGCAAAGGCTCCTATGGGCCATTTTTCATGAAACTCATGGCAGCATGAGGCCAAATTGTTCAGCAGCTTGGATAAGTGGTCACAGTGTCAGTTGCTCATGCTTTAAACAGTGTGTGTGTATTCGGGTGTGTGCACATAAGGGTTTACACACGTGTGCTCTTACAGACCAGAGCCTCT
This sequence comes from Psammomys obesus, assembly GCF_907164565.1. Classification (NCBI taxonomy): domain Eukaryota; kingdom Metazoa; phylum Chordata; class Mammalia; order Rodentia; family Muridae; genus Psammomys; species Psammomys obesus. The sequence continues at coordinate 7,827,799 of NW_026586383.1, forward strand.
GGTCTCCAACACTGGGTCATGGGTGTGGCCGCCACACCCTGCTTTCTGTGGGCGCTGGGGATGTGCACTCAGCCTTTTACAGTAGGTGCTGTATCCACTGAGCCATCCCCCAGCTCCATACATGCCTTTCACCACACACTTTCTGTCACACCTGGGAAGTGAGCCTCAGCTGAGGAACTGCCTCCATCAGACTGGCCTGGGAGCGAGCGTGTCTGTGGGGCATTTTCTAAATTGTCTGTTGATGTAAAGGAGCCCAGGCCACTGTAGGCCATGCTGCCTCCGAGTGGAGGGGTCTGGCTGGGAAACCCAGCCATTCCAGAGGCCTCGATGTCCTCCAGTGGTGGGCTGTGACCTACAAGGCGAATAGTACCTTTTCTGCCCACGTTGGTTCTGGTCATGGTGTTGACCACAGTAGCAGAAACCAAACTAGAACCTTCACCCCCTTCACCCCCCGCCTGAGCTTAGCTGCTCTTCTGGGCGACTCAGGTTCAGGTGTCTATTCTGTTTAGCATCCTTCATAATCAAGGAGGCCATTCTTGCCATCTTTCCGCAAAGGCTTAAGTAATGTGCAGCAAGAGCCCCGGGCCTGGCAGTCGGTAATAAGTCAGGACTTTGCTTCAGGCCTCACGTCCCTCAGGCGGTATCTGTGTCAGTCCCTCCACAGAGCCGTTCCCACAGAGGGAGCACCGGACCACTGTCCTCAGCTTCCATCTAGCCTGGCTCAGGCAGCTGCAGAAATAGAGGTCTGTCATGATGCTCTAAGCATCAACCCCATGCTCTCCTCATCAAGCCAGAGAGACTCCTGATTATTGCTTGATGTGCTTTAACATGGTTTAATTTAGTCCTTACAGCTACTTCACCAACACTATTTCCTTGTGGTGCTGGAACTCATTGTCCTACACAGGTTAGATACGCGCGGTCACTAAGCAATGTCCTCAGGCTGTCCTTCTCCTCTCTGTCCCATGCAAATCCAAAGAAAAGGTCACCTGAGGGGTGTACCTGGAGGCAGCAGTAGCTGCTGGCACCGGTATCAGTCCTACATGCGCCTTCATCTCAGGCTGGAAGTTTCCAGCGAGGTGAGAAACTGTGCTCTGCTGTTTCAGCCAGGCACCGTGTGGCGCTCTGTTATAGCAGCCTGAGCTGGCAGACATGCCTGATGGGCCACAGGGATCATTCTTACTCATCACCCTAAACTGTCTTGAAAGTCCCACGTTCTTTAAGTCACAATGTGACTACACCCTGAGAACCCTCTGAAAGTTGAAAACTCCTTAAGTGGATGGTGCATTTGACACGCTTGGTATTCTGAACATTAGGGCACCTCCTCGCCTACCTTAGACATCCCAGAACCCATGCGTCAGCCTGCAGTTGGGCAAAATTGTCCAACACAAAGCCTGTTTTATAACAGAGTGATGAATTTCTTGCATGAGGTAGTGAGTGCTTTCTTGCAAGTGGAAAAGCAGAACATTTGTATGGGAACACTTTCATACTACTGTAGAGTTAAAAAAAGAAGAAGAAGAAAACCATCATTTTCACATCTCTGTGTTGGCAAGTCATAGGCTACTTTTATTATTTGAAAATGAAAATGAAGAATGCTTTTATAAACCTATCATTTAAAAGCATATGTGAATCTAATCTAATAACAATGTTTGCTACCAAAAGCAGTTTTGCTGAATGCGGATCTTTAGAAAAAGATACCGAGCCTGGAAACAGGTCAGAAAAGTTACACCCAGCGGTAACGTTGAGCTTTGGCTTCTGAAAACCTCAGTGGGAAAGCATTCACTTAAGTCTCCGCCTGCTATTCAGGCTGAAGATTTGGCAATGGGATTTACCCTTCTGCTGAACTTATCAGGCATCAAAAAACATGTGGAAGTGTCACTTGTCTCGTGTATAAAGAAACTGGGTCAGGCAATGTTTGGAGGCTGGGCTTCGGAAGGGCCCTTAGCCGCCCTTCGGAAGGGCCCTTGCCCGTCACTTAGAGGGTATTTACTGCCCCACCAATGACCTAGATGTCTCTCAGGTTTTCTCCTTCTCCTGGAAATGCCATGAGGAGCCATCTGGATACTGACCATTTTCCTCCTTCCACATGGTGTTGGCTGGACTCTGCCTCAGTTCTGCTGGCAAAGTTGCCCCTCCACGGAAGCCAAGACTGTAGGACAGAGCTGGCCCAGAGGCTGGTAATGGTGGCTGCTTCCGCTGCCCAGTGAAGTCCAAGTTTTCTTCTCAGTTGGAGAGCAGATGGCTTTGTGGGCACCAATTCCAATGCCCCCCTTCTTCACTGTACTCCCCTCTTCCTCCTTCTCATTCATCTTGGATTCAAGACAGAGTTTTAGCATTTAGTCTCAACTGGCCTGGAATTCCTTCCATAGAGCAGGATGGCCTCAAATTTACAATGATCCTCCTGCCTCAGCTTCCTTAGCAGCTGGGATTGCAGGCGTGCACCACCAGGTTTCATTTTTGTCTGAACACTTCAGCTTCATGGAGGTGCCATCTTTTCACATCCATGGTAAGCTATCTGCAGACAATTTGAACAATACAAAGGACAAACAAATGGGCCATCTCAACTAGAATTGTGTCTTATTTTTCTGTCTCTGTAATAAAATACTATGGCTAAGGCAACTTACAGAAAGATAGGGTTCAGTTGGGCTTATGTTCCCAGATGGACAGTGGTCCATGATGGTGGAGCAGAGGCATGGTGGCAGAAGCAGGAAGTTGATGGCTCACATCTTGACCCAAATCAAGAAGCAGAGAGAGAGCAAGACAGAGACAGAGAGCACAAACTTGAAATGCTGCTCAAAGCCTAGCCCAGTGACACATGCCCTGCATCAAGACCACACCCTCTAAACCTACCCCAAACAGTGCCACCAGCAGGCTCTCAAAGACCTGCAACTGCAGGGCCATCCCATCCAAACCATCAGACATCACAAACACAGCAAAATCCTGCTTTCCTTTTGCGAGCTCTGTGCTTCCAGGCAGTTTAGCCATTAGATCGGGCTGGGTGTGAGCTTGGAGGAAGTCACGCGTGTGCTACAGCTGTCTGCTTGTAGGTATAGAAGGCTGTGTGCCACCCTTTGAGAACACACTTGCCAAAGGCATGGATCCTACAGTTGCCAACACTGTGAACTACAGAGTGTGTTTGAATAATCTAATTGTTGAGCTCTTCAGCTAACTCCACAGAGAACCTGAGATTTTTGTGCCCACTGAGCAGGGCAGGATGAAGCCACCTGGTGAGCCTACTTTTGGTGTGTGGATTAGAACTATGAAGGGGTTGTTTTAGGGGTGCCTGGGGTATTTGTGAGGGTAGTCTGATCTGACCTTCATACTCCAGAGTTCTACATATGCTCTGGCTCCTCTTTAAAGATTTGAAATGGGAACTGGGTGGATGGCTCAGTAAAACGCTCACCTCTGCAAGCCCAAGGGCCTGAGTTCTGCATTCAGGACCACATAAAACAAAGAAACAACAAACCCCACCATGGTAGGATGCACTTGTAATTCCAGTGCTGGGGAGATGGAAGACAGGAGGACCCCTGAGACTCATTGGCCAACCAGTCAAGCCTAGTCAGGCAGTTCCAGGCCAGTGAGAAACCCTGGCGCAAAAAAATAAGGTGCATAATGCCTGAGGAACAACACCCCAGGTTGTCCTCTCCCTCTGTCTGTCTCCCTCTCACACACACACACACACACTCACTGACATGGACACAGCACATTCAGTGAGCGCACGTGCACACATATGTATAGGTTTTGAGATTATGTGAACTTCCTCACAGACAATTCGGTTAAAGCATGATTAAGTTCTTCAAGGACCTTAAAATTAGTGAAGTTTTCTTTTGCCATTTTAGCTTAATAAATACCCAGACGTCTAGAGCTGTTTCTTTCTACAAAAAACCTCACATTGTTGAATTAAATATAAAACTGATCAAGAGATGGCTTGGCTGGTAAGAAAGTAAATATTCAGAGGCCAAAAATAATGAAAAATTCTAACACAGAGGAAAAACGAGTGATGAAGTCAGCCTCAGTCTTGGGTGTATCTGGATCTAAGGGGACCTCACACATGCCAGGGAGAGCAGGCACAGTCAGTGATTGATGTCTGGGGCGCCATCAGACTGGTGGCCCCAGATCAAGCTGAGCCCAGTAGTGGGTGACTTGAGACAGCCTGCCCCATTGAAAGAGAGACCGAAAGTTGTTCTGGTTTGCTTGCTGTTGCTATGGTAAACACCACAACTAAGTCTTTCCTGTTTGGATTGTGACTCTTGGTAGAATAAAAAGGGAAGGCACCTTCAGGAGCACAACACAGCCTGTGCTGGGTTAGCTATCTGTCTGTCTATCTGTCTGTCTGTCTGTCTGTCTATCATCTATCCATCCATTTACCTATCTATATTTATCTATCATCTATCTATCCATCTATATCTATCTGTTTACTAGCATAATCTTCCCATCTATGTATCTGTGTATCATCCATCCATTCATCTGTCTATCTATCTATCCATCTACCTGATATTCATTATCTATCTGCCTATCTATCTATGATCATCTCTTACTTGCCTGTCCATCTGTATATTGTTGTTTGTCATCTACCTATCAATCCCTGTCTAAGCCAGACATTAGGTCAGAACAGGTAGATCAGCAGTGCCCAGGCAATTGTCATAAAGAAGCACAATTTATCTATGGAAAAATATATTCTGAACAATGACAAAACTCCAAGGAACATGAATTTGCAACCAAAGCGCACAAAACACAAGAAAACATGCTGCACAGAGAGAGAATAAGCAGAGGCTACAAACTGGAGAAATATATTGACAACCTTCACACCCCTGGCGATCAAAGCTGGAATATCTAAAGACCTGAAGGAAGCAGCCAAAGTGTGATTGAGAGCTGGGCTTGGGGGCCAAATGTGAATTCCCAGCGCTTGGGAGGTGACAGAAAAAGGAGTGAGAGACAGAGCTATGCAGCAATGTCTAATAAACAGCACTGTCAACGAGAAAGAGCCTAACGAGATTGGCAAGGCAGTTTTTAAGACCATGGTATGCCTTTCCCGGGTGAGTATGTGCTCACATGTGCAAAGGTCCTGGGTTAACCCCAGCACAGAAACAGGAGCACACACAGCTTTTTAAATTAAAAATACAACTAGCAGGCGGCTCCCACCTCATGCAGCCATGCAGCCATGCATGGCTGACTCCTCCCTCTCAGATCCATACACTCCTTTTTAAAGCCACCAAGTTCACATCCTGCTGCTGCTGTATGCATAGGGACGTCTGCCGGCCCTTGACCATCCTATCTGGAGTCACAGCTTTGAAGAAAATGGACTCCCCCTCCAGTTGGCCATCAGTTGCCAACAGCTCCTCAGCTAGGGGTGGGAGCTGTGAACCCCTCCCCCACTGGAGCTGGGAGTGTGTCTGTCTTGTGCACTGGAAGCTTGTGAGAGCACCAGCCCTGTAACAGCCAGAAAAGACCATTTTGTGGCAGCCCTCCAGTACTTCTGGCTTAGAGTCTCTTCACCCTTCCTTCTATCTAGGCACAGTTTCTAGAAAGGCAAAGTACCAGGAAACAAATCTGCCTCCTATGTGGGCAGGTTTGCTCAGCGTTCATTCATCCTCATTGCCAACTTGACTGACATCAGAGTCAGTCAAGGACACACACCTCTCGACATGTCTGCTTCCAAGGAGGTTTTCCTGAGGTGAATGTAGGCAGCACCACCCATAGGCTGGGCGTCCCATCTGTGCGCTCCCGAGAGCACAAGCCTTGCCCTGCCTTCGCTGCCATGAAGACTGTGACCACTCACAAACCATGGGCTGCAGTCAACTCCTTTTCCCGTGAGTGTCTTCTTGTCAGCTACTTTTTCACAGCGATGAGATTCACGGATGTGCCATCACTGCAGTTAGACATCCTAGAGACGGAAAAGCTTATTCTGGTAGGGAGAAAATTGAGCTCACCGCTGACTGCTGACGTCATGAATAACTAATAATTGTTCCACTTTACGATTTTCTAAGTGTCTCAAACAGCTCATCAATACATTTCAGAGGCTTATGAGTTTCTTAGCATCCCACTGCATTGACTTACCAGGATGGCACAGCTAATCAGACCTGGCATTTAGCCCCACGTGTTTTATTTCAGAGTCCATGGCTTTCCTTAGGACTACAATGCAGAACTGGGGCCCTCTTTCCTGGGGGACAGGGCTTTCCAACCCCAATTGCTTAACAAATCTTGATTCTTGGGCCTTACTCCTTAGTGATCCCAACCCAGCTGACTGCGTGTGAATCTATGTCTGTCTGTATTTTATTTTTAAGTGACTCCCTGGAACTGGGGTTACTGATGGCTATGAGCCACGGTGTGGGTCTTGGAATCAAATCTGGGTTCTCTGTAAGAACAGCAAGTGCTCTTAATGGCTGAACCAATGTCTCTAGCCCCAAATCTATTCTTTAATGCTTCCCCTGGATTCTGGTGTATAGTTATGTTTAGGAGCCCAGAGCCCCTGTTTTATGAAATGAAAGGCCAATACAACAGTTTCCATCAGTATCACCTTTAGGTTTACTTTAGAAAGACTGCATCAGTGTGCTTTTGACCAGCAGATCTGAACCTCTTTTAAAGACCCATTTACTTTTATTCTACATGTATGATTGTTTGCCTGCACGGATGTATGGGCACCGCGTGCATGCAGTGCCTGCGCAGACCAGATGAGGGCGCTGGATCTCTGGGACGAAAGTTACAGGTGGTGGTGAACCTTTATAGGTGCTGAGAATTGAACCCAGGTCCCTTGCAAGAGCATTAGCAAGCGCTTTTAACCTCTGAGCCATGTCTCCAGTCTTTAAAGGCTCCCTTACCTCTTAAGAATTTAGTAAGATCTATAAGTAACACACACACACTCCTTTACTTAGAACTTAAGGAAGCATATTAGTCAGCATTAATTGTCACCTTGATACAATGAAAAGAACTCTCAGTTGAGTAACTGTCTTCATCAGGTTTGTCTCTGGGCACGACTGTGGGGATGGTTGTTAGTTGCTGAATGAGGGCTCAGACTGTGAGCAGTGACCTGAACAGGTGACCTTTGACTGTGTAAAGCTAGCTGAGCATGGGCAAAAGAGCAAGCCAGTGGGGAATCCAGTCAGCATGGTTCCTCCAGATTTCTCCCTCAACTATTGGCATGGCTTCATGCCCTGCCTTTCTCCAGTGATTGACTAACCTGGGATAAACCCTTTCCTGCCCCTAGTTGGTCAGAATGTTCCCTCACAGCCCAGAAAGTAAACTAGGAGAGGTGTAACACGGTTATATTGAATAGTTTTATGTCAACTTGACACAAACTAAAGTCATTTGGGAGGAGGGAACCTCAATTGAGAAAATGCCTCCATAAGATCGGGCTGTGGGCAAACCTGGAGGGCGTTTTCTTAACTGGCCATTTATGGGAGAGGGCCCGGCCCATGGTGAGTGGTGCTGTTCCTGGATCTCCTGAGTTCTACAAGAAACCAGGCTGAGCAAGCCCCAAGGAGAAAGCCAGTGAGCCACACCCTCCATGGCTTCTGCATCAGCTCCCGCCTCCAGGTTTCTGCCCTGAGTGAGTTCCTGTCCTGACTTCCCTCAGTGATGGACAGTGCTGTGGAAGTGTGAGCTGAATACACCCTTTCCTCCCCAACCTGCTTTTGGACACGGCCTTTCATCCCAGCAATAGTGACGCTCCCTAAGACAGCAGTTATGCAGCAGAGCTATGCAGATTACCTGGATGCAGTGGCTTCAGACAACAGCATTTATCATCTAACAGTTTTGGAGGTCATGGGGGTCCTACTGGGCTGATGCCAAAGCATGTCTGGGCTGTGCTCCTAGAAGCAGCGGGGAGAAACGTTCCACCGGCTTCAGTGTTTGAAGCTGCCTGAATTCTTTGACTCGTGGGCCCTTCCCTCCATCTCCAAAGCCAGCAGTGTGGTCTCTTTGTGATTCTTCTTCCTTTGTCACAGCTCTTCTGATGACAGCTAGGAGAAGCTCTTCACCTACCAAATCCCTGGGTTTAGACCACTAGTGAGCCGGTAATTCCAGAACGTGCACCCCCACACCCCAGGCTTCTGCACGGTTGCTTTAAGGGCAAACGTGTTTAGAAAGACAAAAGAAAAAAGTGACACGTGTGCTTAGTATGAGTGAGACTTTGGAAGAGGGGAGGGAGAAGGGGACCTCGGGGTGTATGCTTTTACCAGAGCAAAGAGTAGGTTCAGCAGTAACAGTAAACTCGCACAAGTTAACTTCATGGAGTCAGAGATAAATGAAGCTTGCCAGGGCCTGGGCTGGGCTGGGGGTGCTTGTTGAACTTTAATTTGCAAGATGAGCTATCCACCGTCACAAAACCAAGAAGCGGTTGAGAGGTAAACTTAACGTAATGTGTACTTCACCGCAACCTCCCACGCGAGCACACCTCGCGCATCGCGTGGCCGCCAGGTGGGAAAGCGCTGGCCAGGTCACGCAGTGTGGAAGGACACGCTGCTGGCTGCTCGCTTCCAGGTGACTTAATTCTTACTAACAGCAACTGATCCAAGGTCTTGAGCATTCACCTCTGAGGAAGAGCTTGCAGATGGGCAGAGCCAGAATATTCACCCGTCCTTGGCTGCTGGGGTGGCTTTGGAACTTGGTGTGTGTGAGAGTGAGACTCACAGGGTGAGACGAAAGGAGAGAGACCCAGCCAGCCCCGCAGAGCCTGGGACGGTGGAGAAGGTGGGGTTGGTTCCCCACGGTCCAGCCCGGGTCCAGGCGGCGCTCGAGGTGCCGTGTCCAGCAGGGGGCGCTGCGGGCCCGTCCCTCCCGGGCCGCCCGGGCCGCCCACCCCGCGGGCGCGCCTCTCCGCAGTTGCAGCGCCGCCCGGGCCCGGGACCCGCTCCTTCCGAGAGCGCAGACCTCTCCGCGGGGAGCAGGAGGACGCGGCGCTCTGGCGGCCGCCCCTGGCCTCGCACCGGCTCGCGCCGCAGCCCCTCGCCGCGTCCCGCGCTCCCGCTC
>NW_026586383.1:7837162-7850303 GCF_907164565.1 Psammomys obesus
AGGCGCCGGCTGGGGATGGGGCGGCCCGGCTGCGGCGCGGACGGGCGCCGGGGGGCTCCGCGCGCTGCTGCTGGCGCTGGCGGCCGCGGGGGTCCCGGCCGGCGCCTACAACCTGGACGCGCAGCGCCCCGTGCGCTTCCAGGGCCCGGCGGGCTCCTTCTTCGGCTACGCGGTGCTGGAGCACTTCCACGACAACACGCGCTGGTGAGTGTCCCCGCGGCTCCCCGACCCCGGCGCGGACACCCCGCGATCCCCCCCAGGGCGGCCGCCGCCTTTCCGGCCTCCTCCACGCCGCCTCCCGGGAGGCCGATTTAAATGTCTGGCGGCCACGCTGTCGTCCTGGCCTGCTCGCGGAGTCCCGGGAGGGGGTCCCTGCGATCCCGGCCCTCCCGCGGCACTCAGGCGCGGCTTCGCTCTCGCCGCTGCGAAGTTTCTTGACTGTCCGCCCTCGAGGGGCCACCGCTGTCTGGCCAGCTGCCCCGGATTCCCAGCGGGCCCCCAATGGGAGGCCGGGCTGCTCCTGCGGCAGGGGCATGCATGCAGGAAGCAGTGAAACAGGGTTGCGGTGGGAGTGGGGCGTGGGGGTTTTCTGGAGAGGTTTCCCGGACCCCCACAAAGTTCTGAAAGGATCTGGGACGCAGGGAGGCAGGGAGGACTCCCAGGGAGCAGGCTGTGTGCCTGGTGGGCAGCCTGGCGCCCATCTCCCAAGTGTCATTCTTGACTTCAGAGGATGAAATTTTGTTTGGGTCGAGAGGTTCGGCTGCTGACAGGAGATGGGTGGGCCTGCAAGAAAGAGAATAAGCGTTTCCCGCTGGTTAAGCATCATTAGTGACGTTAACTGACCCCACAGCAGGGGCTCTTAGAGAAGATGGACACTCTCCCTAGACCACTTTCTTGGAATGAAGCCGCCGCACCACGCCCACCTTTTCAGAGCAGCTAGAGTTGGGTTGTCAGAGGCTCTCCAGCTCGTTCATATGAGGTGTTACTGTGGGCCCAGGTGATGGCTAGCTGGAGTTGAGGGCATTCCCCAGCGAGTGAGCATGTTTTAGCGGCAGCAGGCTGGGAGATGGAGATCAGCAATGTGCGCTTTGGGCATGTCATCTACCGAGAGTCTCTGCGCAGAACTGGACAGGGGCCGAGGGAAACGGGGGTTTGTGGATGGGGGCCCTCCAGAACCCTGGGGAGAGAGAACTTTGTGACCAGCCTAATTAACAACCGTGGGATTAGCAGGGCAGCCTCTAAGAGAACCAGTTTTCCAAGTCCCGTGTGTAGCGCTCGTCTACATCGCGTCCTGACACTTGATTGCAGTCGTGGGGTCCTGCGTTTGCCAGGCCCTTCCTTTCAGACGGTGGGCAGGACGCTCTCCCGTGTTCCACAGGCTCCAGGTCTGCTGTGTGCTCGGGGCTTGGTGCAGATTATGGCGGATAGAAACAGCCTGCTCAGAGCCCCACCCGGTGTGACCTTGACATCAAGCATGTGTCAAAAGCTGAAAGGCCGATCTGGTCGGGGGCTGCTAAGGAAAGGGCAGGGGCTTGGGAGCCAGGGCCTCGGTGGCAATTCAAGCCGGGGCTGCAGCCTGGTTGCCTTGGAGCAATCCCCCGGGTCCAGGCACGCGGGCCAGGCGCCTGTCACCTGGATTTGGATGGACCACAGGTCACAGCCTCTCCAGCCTGGAGCTAGACAGGGGCAGTAGACACTGTGCACCTTGCTTTGTTTCTGAAAGAGGCTGTGAGTAGATTTCCAGAGGAAGACGGCTACACTATAGCCCCAGGCTACACTATAGGGACAGCAATGCCGAGGCTGGACCGTGCCAGGGGAGGGTCAGGCATCTCTGTGGGGACTAGCAGCTGGCCTGCTGGTCTCAGAAGAGCCCCTCCTGCCTGGCCACGCCCTGCACTGGAGGGCTGGCCCCTCTGCTTTTTAGCAGCCCTCTGAATCTTACTATAAAAAAAATCTCTTTGAAGCAGATTGCTCTCTCACCACAGTGCCTTCATCTCTTCTTGATTCTCTTGCTGCTTATAAAACCTTTCCTCCTCCCATTTTTCTCTCTTCCTTCATTTCCCCAACTTTTGTTTGTTTGTTTGTTTGTTTTTGTCTTGCCTCTGAAGTGTGGCTTCTTCTGATGTGATGCCCTCTCAGGGGCTTCTGGGCTTTGAACCCCTCTCCTCCGTTCTATGAAGCTAGACCTGTGTGAGGTTCATGGAGAACCAGACAAAGGCTTTTCACACACACACAGCCCGAGCTGCGGCCCTGTGTTTACTTTCATTCCTATACTTTGAGAATAATCTTAGAGGTGGCCGCTGTAAATGTGCATGATTCCAGTCTCGTGGAGTACACCTCTACCCCGAAGTTTTGCCTTAACTTGCGACTGCAGGGTTGCTAGATTGACTTAATGACTGAATGTAAGTCTCTCAGGATTAGGCAGTCCCTGAGCCCATCGTCCTCTTGACTCATCAGGTCATTTCCAGTTGTTTATAATTGTAATAACATATGTAAGCATTCTCACAACGAAACACTGTGGACGTTCTTAATTATTTCCTTGCAGTTGATGCCTGGAATCAGAACTCCTCAGTCAGCAAGGATGACAGTTTTACAGTATTCCGTACTGTATTACAGAAGTTCTCGTGAAACGGGAAACAGAGGGTATTCAGGTCCTGGCGTTTGGTAGCTTTTAGCCAAAGACTGGTCTGGTGTAGTAGGAGAGCTGAGAAAACTGCACGGAGTAGCTTAGGAAGTTCACAGTGGAAAGGTGAGGAAGGAAGGGCTTCTGCAGGAGAAACGACATTGAACGCTGGGTAGGAGTGATGACTAACGTTGAGTAAACCTCGTACCTTCTGTTCCTCTTTGGGATGAAACGTTCTTTAGCTTAGTACTCGGATGTGATTTGAGATGTTTGTTTCATGCTAATTAACTCCCTGTTTTACAGGTCGATGGATGTGTTGTGCCTAGAGAACATGCTAGAAAGGACAGGGAGAGCCCAGACACCAGGTGGCAGAGCTGAGGGTTAGGCCGTGTTGACAGTTTCTGTGACAAACATCTGAAGAGAAGAGGTTTGTCATGGGTTGGCCCTGCTGCTTTCTAGCTCTGTGGCGGTGGTGGTGGGGACGCACCATAGTGGAAGTTCATGAAGGGCAAACGTAGAGAAAGTCGAAGGGCAGGCTGTCCTCTTTATAGCAGACCCCGTGACTTTGGACCTAACCTCATAAAGGTTTACCACCTCCCAGAGTGACAAACTGGGTCTGAGCCTGACCCACACCATGTTTGATGGGCCCCCCGGTGGGTGTGTATGGCAGAGCATTCGAAGCTGTCAGCTCGTGAGTCTGGAACCAAGTGCTTTACACACCCAAACGGTTCCATCTTGAGGGAGGTCAAAGCCAGTGTAAAGATCGGGGATGATATTGCCTTTCAGAGCCCCCATGTCGAGTCTGGCTCCTGTAACCACATTCCCACTCAGGACGCAGCCAGGCACCACTTTGTCCAAAGTACTGTTTATTTGACAGTCCCTGTCACCACGCCTTGGACAGCAAGAGTTGCCCCCGTGGTGGATAAAGCCCAACACCCTGGTGACATTTGTATGGGTTTTGATGCAGACGTGAAAGTGAATGAGCTTTCTTTTCTCTGGTGACACCCACAGAGTGTCTGCACACTCAGAGCTCTCCTGTCCCCACCCTCCCCAACCCCAATTCTTCTGGCGTCCTTTGAACAACAGGAGTAGGTGCCAGGGAACATAGACAAAGCCAATTTCTGTCCCCTTCTCTAGCAGTTTCTCAGCTGCAGAGCTGACAACTGTAACACTCTGTGATATAAATAAATGGAGCCTGCCCCCCACCTCCCCCCACCAGATGCTCTAGAGTCCAGAGTGGTTGGGTGCGCTGGCTTCCTCTCTGGCGACCTGCTTCCTGCTCCTCCTGGGACAGCAAGACTGCTGTGCTCAGGCCCTGGGAAGTGCGGTGCTGGCAGAGCATCACTGAGAGAGGAATCAGAGCAGTTCCAGCATCCCATTTGCAGTTGGAGCTGAGACTCCAGGGTTCTGATGCTGCCAGGCTGACACCTGCCAGAGGTGGTGTGCTTTACATTAAAACGAACTAAAACTAGACGAAATTAAGAATTCAGTCTGTCTCAGTCACGAACGAGTGTCCACATGTGGCTACTGGCCATTGTCTGGGACGGTCCAAATAGGGAAATGCTCATCACACCCAGAAGAGGCTGTCCTGACTTCTGGGTCCCACATATGAACTGCATCACGTCCTTAACAATACAGAGCTACCTTCTACCTCTGGGGGCAAAGACTGATTTTTTTTTTTCAAGACAGGGTTTCTCTGTGTAGCCTTGGCTGTCCTGGAGCCCACTCTGTAGACCAGGCTGGCCTCAAACTCACAGAGATTCACCTGCCTCTGCCTCCCAAGTGCTGGGACCAAAGGCGTACAGCACCACGGTCTGGCTATGTCCTGACTAAAGTCTTAAGGAGCTAGACAAGACCTGAAGGAAACTCAAGAATCAGCAACAAAAAGTTGATCCTTACCACATTTAAGTATTAAAACCTCAGGAAGAGGCTGACGTCTAAAACACGGAAAGGAGTCAGCTATCTTTTTATCTGTAAAATACTGAAGTGTCTGTTGTCTGCTGAGAGCTAATGGAAGCATCAGCCACTGTTCCTTGGGCCCCAGGCAAAAATATTAGCTGCATCATAGGCTCCAGTTGAGGGGAGTCAGGCTTGGGGTGTTTATTGAGAGGGACGAGGGAGATTCCTAAGAAGGTGAAGGATTTAGAAGGGGCCTTGGGATTTGGGGCTCAGATCCCTAACCCCATCTGGCCTTGTCAATCTTCATGAGGAAACATGGGAACTGGTGTTAGCTAGCCCTGCCATCTCATGAGCTCCCTGACCAGTGTTGGCTCATTTGCACATGCTCCTTGAGCTCTTCTACTCTTGAGGGGGGCAGGGCATGCAACCACTTCCTCAGAGGCTTTTCTCCACTCGTGCTCAGAACAGGCCTCCCTCGTCCTGCAGAATGTGCTTTTTCAACCTTCTGGAAGAGGGAGCAGAAAGCACATGCGTGGGGCTCAGGTTCTAAGGGGACCCGAAAAGCATCTTGGAAGATCCTGGAGAGCAGGCCTGGGTGCTGTTTCCCCAGCAGGTGCTGAATCACCTTATTTCCCAAGGGAGAACCTTCCAGGGCCAGAAGAGAGACGCTAGCCTCTCCACCATTCAGGAAGAGCTCTGAGTGTGTGTGTGAAGGGCCGTCCCCAGCCAGCTTCTGTTCCTGTGACCAGCATCTGTTCAGAATCAGTCTGTGTCACACACACACACACACACACACACACACACACACACACACGTCTCAGCATGTAAATGGAGGCCAGAGGTAGCCTGAGCTGTCATTCCCCAGACACTGCCCACTTTGCTGTCTGTGGTAGAGTCTCTCACTGGCTAGGAACTTGCCAAGTAGGCTAGGCTAGCTGGCCAGCTGGCTCTAGAAATCCCAGAGCCCTGATTATAAGGATAATGTCACCACACCTGGCTTTTTAGTGTGGGTTCTGGGGACTGAACTCTGGTTCTCAGAGTTGTAAGGCAAATGCTTTGGCAACTGAGTCATCTCCCTAGCCCAGTTAGTGGAGCCTCACGCCCTGCACCTTCCACGGAAGATAGTCCAGCAGACTTAGGAATGACGATGCGCTTTCGGAAACAACCTGGAAGCAGAGGCCATGTTATTTTTGCTACCAGCTGGCTCTTGGGGTCTCTGTTTCTGATGCCAGAGGATGCAGGAGAGGGACTTTGGAGGCACAGTGGGCTCCCTACCTTTGAACCACTGAGGTCTCTGAACTGGAAATCTTTTTAAGCAAGTGGATTTGGCTGACAACCAAAGCAGAATAAATCATTTTATCCCCACTTTCCTTTGTGCCAGAGGAAGTCTTAGGGAGTGAGACTAAGCCGGGAAAGGGGGGGACAAGTCTCAAACAAAGGGCTCACTTGGTCCCAAAGGTCTGCTTTTTAAGAGAGCCAACAGGACTTGTGTGTTGAAATCAATGACAATGAGACACCAACAGGTGGGAGAAGCAGCTTCCAAGGGGCCTGAAAGGTGCCAGAGGTGAGAGCAGATGGAGAAAGGAGGTTTTGTGCTTTTTTTTCTTTCTTCTTTTTTTTAATGAATTAATTTATTATGTATACACTGTTCTGCCTGCATATACACCTGCACTCCAGAAGAGGGCACCAGATCTCACTATAGATGGTTGTGAGCCACCATGTGGTTGCTGGGAATTGAAGTCAGACCTTTGGCAGGGCAGCCAGTGTTCTTAACCTCTGAGCCATCTCTCCAGCCCATGTTTTTTTGCCTTTTTCATGTGCTTGCATTTGAGGCAGCAAGTCACCTTCAGGCCTCAGGAGCGGCAGTTTGCTCTTCCTCATTCAGTGATGGGAGCTGGGGGACCCAGAATAGATTTTGGCGTGGAAACAAGGCAGGAGGCAAACACTGGGGATATTCTGGGATGTTCCATCTTTTCAAGAACTTGTATCTGAATTCCAGCAAGACTTGGTGTGCTGGCAGGACCTTTCATGAGAGACCTATGGGATTGTGAGTCCTAGAGTTTTATATGTCTTTTCCTGCTTGTGGTCATACAGAGCTGGGAGCAGGTGGAGCCCACCCTGTCTCCCGAGTGCTGGCTCCCACCCCAGGCTCCACACAAGTATAAAATCATTTAAAAAATAACCTCTGTGACCAAATACCTCACAGAGAGCACTGGAAAGAGGAAAGATCTCTTTTGGCTCCTGGTTTCTGGGAGTTAATTGGGGCCACAGCTGCTTGGCCCAATGCACATGGGTAGAGCATTGCAGTGATAGGGATGAATGGCTGAGGCCTTTCTCTTTAGAATAGTCTGAATAGAATAGCAGGGGGATCTGCTTCACTGGATTGTACAAGAGGCTGGGTAGTCCAACAAAGGCTGTCTGCATGCAGGAGAGGCTGAGAGCTCAGTCTGTGAAGTGGGATGTCTCCTCAGGCCCAGACTCAAGTTGATGATCTGAAAGATTCTCTAGTGTCAGACATCTTTTCATTTCACTGTGCAAGGCTGAGGACACTGGGTCCTGATATCAGCAGAGGAAGACGCCAGCAGCAGCAGTACAGCAGGACAGACATTTGCCAATGGGAATGGAAGCGAGGCAGGCAAGCAGAGGCTCGCTCTTTACCTCACGGTCGAAGGAAGTACAGTGTGAAGCAAAAGGGGCAGGACAAAATGTATCCTCCAAAGATGTGCCCAACCAGGGACCCCAGTCCTTCAACTAGATCTTGTCTCCTCCTTGTCGGGATGTGAGGGCCCTGTCCTGTTTTCCTTGGAGAAGAGAAGGATCACAGGAAGATGTGGAGGTCCTTGCTTGGGTCTTTCAGAGGTGCAGGCTTATTGTATTGTTTCCAGACATGGCATCACAGCCTATGCTTTGAGCTAGCTTTGGCCACCCATCCTCCATTAGCCAACTAAAACAGCCAAATCAGCAGTGAAAACCAACAAATGTTTCTTTAATGTGACCACATCAGGGAGAGTGACAAACAGATCAAGGAATGCTCCCTTCCCCCAAGTCTGTCTTCAGGTCTTGAAGTGAGGTTGCTCTTTAAAGAGAGGGCAGGGGCATGCAATTTGGGGCAGCCCTGGGCAAGGCATTGTTTTGGGGCTCCAGTCTCTGCAGGAAGATGGGCCCCCAACTGTCAACACTGTGAAATCTCATTCTGAGGGAGAAGTTTCCCATCCAGCTGGACCATACTTTAGCCTTTTTCTTTTCCCAGCATGATACTCCTGGGGGAATTCCAGGTTTTTTTTTTGGGGGGGGCTTATCTATTGTTTCACCAGCTCAATAGTTAAAAAGCATGGGATACAGATGTCACTTAGAATGTCTTTATCCCTGCCAGGCAGTTTCCTCTGGACTCCAGCATGACCTTAATATTCTCGGGTGTCTGGGAAACGTGGTCCATGGCCATGACTCCTCCTCTACCTGCCTCCCTTGCAGCATCTGTCAAGAGCAGTGACCTCTGAGGTCCCTCCATTCCTGCATGAACCATGCCACTCCCTGCCCTTCTCCACCTCAGCTGGCCTCAGAGCTTCATCTGCTTCATTCTCTGATGACTACTCTTCCCTTCATTTACTCCACGCTATTTTTAGCACCTTTTATAGATCCTTTAGTGTGCTATAGGCATTATGTGCAATGTCAGCCTACTGTAACTGAGGCACAGATATAGCAGGCCACCTGTCCAAGGAGCAATCTAAGGGAGGAAGCCTTTGTTTTCACTGCTAGTTGAAGGTGCCAACCGTAATGGTGGGGTGGGCATGGCAGCAGGAGCTCAGGGTGGCTGGTCACATCCTGACCACAGTCAGGAAGCAGAGGGAGGAATTCTGGTGCACAGTTCACCTTTCAGCTGTTAGCCTATGGGATGGGCCGGCTCAAGTCTGAGACGGGTCTTCTCTCCTCAGTTAATCCTTCCTGGAAACATCTTCCTAGACACACCTGGGAGTGTGCTTCCATGGTGAATCTAAATCTAGCCAGGTTGGCGATGAAGAATGACCACCGTAACGGACATTAGGCAAACTGTTCAGGGCTTTTCCATACCCCTCACAGGTCAGAGCCCTCAGAAACAGGTCTGTGGTCCTGGCTGGGAATGACAGTTCCTTGGAGGAAGGAAAGAATAGCAGGAAGCAAGAGGAGACATAGAAATCCTTCTCAGCAAAGGACCAGGATGACAAGGTTAGACTCAGGGGCAAATGCATAAGCGATCGAGTTTCTGAAGCCCTGGGCCCTTACAAAATGGACTGTTGTTTCCAGTGACCCTGAACCCCAAAAGCTGTCAGTGGCCATCATTCTGAGCCTCAGGATTCTGTGGCTGTCAGGTTAAGTTGGGATCAGCAGGTATTCTTGTATTCTGAGCCTGGCTCTCTCATGTCAACCTCTGTATTGGCTGGTTGTTCAGTTGCTGTAGGATTAACTTCAAGCTCATCTCTGCTCTCTGTGACTTTCATTGTCCAGCAGGCTAACCTGGCCTGGGCACAAGGTGGCTGGGCAGGGTGCCAGGAGAGTCAATGGTACACATGAGCCCAGGGGTCAATCCTTCATCTTCCTTCACAGCCTAGTAGCTAATGCCAGTTTCAGAAAGGAGGAAGCAGACCTCACCTTTCAGGGGGAGGAACTCGAGGGTTCTGTGGGACAGAACAAGGGTACAGGAAGGGTGGAGGACAACGGCTGTTTCCCTAACGTGCTGGTGAAATCAGCCTCACCATCGCTGCATTTCTGCGATGTCGGTGGAAAGCCTGAGTCAATGCCTGCCTAGCATAGCAGAAAATGGAGCTGAGTTATAAGGACCTGTGAGCTCCTGGGGTTCTGCCAAGGACAGCACCACTCTTGGAGCTGGGACAAGTGAGGTGTCAAACTGTCCTAACACTAACTAGTGTCAAAGCACTTCATTGAGTACCTGCTTTGTCCCAGGCACGGTGCTGGGTGCTTCGTAGCATTCTCTCTGCCAAACCTCATAAGAATCATGCTGGATGCACTAATACCCCCGCCCCATTTTACAGCAGAGGAAAACTGAGGCTCAAGAGTGACCCGGACACACTGAAGGTCACACAGCTTGGCAATGCTGGAGGGAGAGTTTGGGACGTGCATCTTATCAGGGGTGACAGGGCCACAAAGCCAAGAATACGGGGAAGGCTAGGGATGTCATTGGGATGGCAGAGTGCTTGTGTCAGCTGAGCATTGCATAAACGCAGGCTTGATGGTGCACGTCGCTAATCTCACCACTCAGGAGGTAGAGGCATGACGATCAAGAGTTCAAGGTCATCTTTGGCCATGTAGTAAGTTCAGGACCAGGCTGATGTGCAAGAGACTCTATCTCCAAGAATTAAGGGGGCTTGGAAGACGACTCCATCCCTAAAACACTGGGTGCACAATCACTCGGACCTGAATTTGGTTCCTAACGCAAAAATCGGGAACTTTGGTAGCTGCCTGCAATCCTAGTACAGAGGAGCTGGAGACGAGAGGGCTGCTGGGCTTCCTGCCATCTGTCCTAGGTGCCAGTGATCTCCAGGTTCGGGGAGAGGCCTTGTCTCAGAAACTAAGCTGGGGAGCGATCGAGGGAGACACTGACATTGACCTCTGGCATATACGTGCATACTCACGCACGTGCACGCTTACCTATACATAGACACACAAAAATGAACACACACATATGCATGCTTACCTCCACACACAGACACACCACCACGCATACACGTACTTGTGAACACTTACCATGCACACATACGTGCACACTTCCCTGAACACACAGGTACAGCAAAATGAACACATGCACGGGCCTGCTTGCCTGCACACGACACAGCACCACGAGCACCCATCCACAAACAACCCAGCTGGTGCCGTTAGTCTGAAGTGCCCAGCAAGCCCACCGCCAGCCGCCTGCAACCTTGGTTTCCTGAAATGTAAGAGAAACTCCCCGAGGCATTGCTGGTCCAGGTGGTGAGCCCTGGCGTCTTGCCTTCTCCCTCTGGGATGGTCGGAGGGAGGGCTCCAACCAGTTCTCCGCCCTGCTGAGCTGTCGGTGCCAACTGAGGGGCGGGCGGCGGTCCCTGGGGGCTCTCTGCAGTAGATGCACACTGATTAAGCTGCATTCTTGTAACTGGAACCTGGGTCCCTGGGGGAGCTTTGGTTTGGAATCAAATGCATGAAAACAAACCTAATGGCTTGGAAGTCTGTAATACCCGCTCGCTGTTATCGAACTGGCTGTAGTTCTGCCCTGTGGTATGGCTGCTGTGGTGGCTGTGGGGAGGGAGGGATGGTCCCTGGCCTTCCCCTATAGGCAGCTCTGCTTCAGCCTAGTCGCTGCCTCCTGCTCTCCAAGGAACTGAGCAGCGGATGTGTTCGTTCAGAGGAAGGTGGGGCTGGGATGGAGCCAGCTTGGCCTCACATAGAGGGGGTGGGAAAGTATGCTCTGGAGACATGGAAGACACTGAAGTGTGTCACTCAAGGGTGTCCAAGCTTCTGACATTGTGACATGACATTGTCATATGAAAGGTACACAAACTTGAGTGACCCGCACACACATACACACATGCACACACACTCAAACAGTCTCATAAGTGGCACTGGGGAGATGGCTCAGCGGTTAGGTGCTTGCTGTGAGAGCATGAGGTCCCGATTGATCCCCAGTCCCCTCATAAAAAGGTAGGCCTGCTGCTGTGTGCTTGTCCCAGCACTGGCGAGGGAGAGAATCCTGGGGGCGCACTGGCCAGCCAGTCTAGGCAAGTTGTTGAACTTCAGGCCAGTAAGAGATGGAGAGCAACTGAGGAGGACACCCAGTGCCAGCTTCTGGTCTTCACAGGCACACACACACATCTCAGCCATTTTTAAGGACTTTCATGATTGAGCCTCATTCATAGCTATGCCGGGAAGTGTATCTGCCTGTTAGGAAACCGTTGAAGGGGTGGGAGAAAGAGGCCCCTGGGCACAGACCCTGGGCTCAGAGCCCACCACTGTTGGGCACAGCAGCATAAGCAGCCTCCCTGAGCGGAATGCACATGAGAAGCTGCCTGGTTGGGTTTTTCTTCATCCGGAGCCAGGCTCCTGAAATCCTCGCTGTTGCTGGTGGGTAAACAGATGGGTGTGTGTTTGCAAAGAGGTTTATGAGCTACTTACCAGGGAGGTGGACCTTTGGTTAGCACCATGCTGGCAATGTCAGTGTTTTAGAAAACCAAGACCATGTCTGGAGTTCACCTCCCCCATCCCGTGAGCCTGAGTGGGGACAGAAAGGTGTCCCCAATCTTGAAGAGTGGGCTCAAGAGCCAAGTTCTAATCTCAGAGTGCCCACAGAGCCTCCTTGGACTTCCTCCGGCGTGGTCACATACTAGAGCAGCTGGAAGCAGAAAGGGTACTGAGTACCTGCTGGCATGGTCTGAGCAGGAGGGGGTTTGGGTGCCATGCTTTTTTGGGGTACATGCTGCAGCCAGGCAGCTAGGGACAAGTTTCAGGGGCCTCGGCCACTTGCTCCCCCTCCGTGAAAAGGGGCGACCTTAGCAGTCCTGTAGGCGCTCCCCTAGGAGCGAGCAGAGGTGGGGAACAGCTTGATGGCTTCTTTGATGAAAAGCTGTGCCTGGAGACATGTAGGTCCTTTGAGAGGGACCCACAGAGGAAAGACATGGTCTTCTCTAGGGCGCTGATGAAGATGGGAGCACATTTGAAGGAGCTGGAATATGAGCTGGTAGCCCAAAGGACAAAGAAGGCAACAGACGGTGGCATCTTTTCAGTGGCATACTCTGAGCCCTTGCAATCTCCGTCTCTCAGGATCAGCCTGGCCAGCAGCCAGCTGAGTGAGCTTCAGACAAGCCACACTCCAGGGCTGGCCCACTGTAGCCGTCTTGCTGGACTGCGGCCCAGGTAAAGAGCCAGCACTGGGCTGCCAAGGAAGCCACGATGTTCTGTAAACACAGAGGCAGGCTCGTTCCCTGATTTGCTATCCTGTGCATGTCAGGCACGTGTGTATACACACATGTCTCTAGCTCACATCACAGGAACCGAGGAAGTCTTTCTTGTGGGGCCTGCTGGTTAGAAGTATGAGCTGGGGAATGCTAGCAGGCTTTGAATCAGTGGCTGTTGTTGGAAACCATGGGTGCTTTGGGTTTGGAAGGACATTAGAATCCAGCAGATCCCTTCCCTGCTTTAGATTCCGGAAGACATTTTGTGCTCAGGTCTCAGCTCTTGGTTGAGATAAGCAAGCATCTGAGAGTTCTGCCCCCCAGGATCCTTCCACCCCGGCTAACCTAGGAATGTGTCTGAACTGCAAATAGGGGTGCCACCGTGCAGTTCCAGAATTGTGTTAATGCTGGGGATGTGGTGGGCCCACAGGCTGCTGCTTCCTGTAGCCGCTCTCTGCTTCCCTAGCTGCTCTCTGCTTCCCATGGGCGATGGATTTCTCTCTCTTCATTTGTTGTGACTTTGGAGTTATTCATTCTGGGAGAATACTTTTCTCCACCCCTTGTCATATCCACCCCTCAGTCCTCCTGGACCCCTCCTCCCCATTTCCCTTCTCCCTCAATGTTATTCTCTTTTATTCTTTCTTCAAAAAAAAAAATTACTTACTTACTTACTTACTTACTTACTTACTTACTTACTTACTTA
>NW_026586383.1:7850313-7851788 GCF_907164565.1 Psammomys obesus
TTACTTACTTACTTACTTACTTACTTACTTACTTACTTACTTACTTACTTACTTACTTAATTTTGAGACAGGTTCTGTCCATAGCTCTGGTCATCCTGGAACTCACTATGTACAACAGACTGGCTTTGAACTCACAGATCCACCTGCCTCTCTCTCCTCAGTGCTGAGATTAAAGTTGTGTGCCACAATGCCCAAGCCCTTTTCTTCTTTAAAAACAAAAAACAAAACAAACAAACAAACCCACCCTGAGTCCGGTGCCTCCCATATGCTCAGTGAGGACACAGGGCATCCACTGGATCATGGATCAAACCAACCAGGGGTCAAAGCTTCAAAGAAAACTGAGCCTCCAGCCCTCAGCTGCCATCTTTGGCCAATAGCTTCTTGGCTAAGTGTGGCCTTGTGAGCCCCCTCCCTCTGCCTGGGCTGGAGTTCTGACCCGCTTGCTCTGGTGGAAGCAAGTAGTCAGGTACTACGAGTTCGTGGGTGCAGAGTTCTGTCATTTTCAGAATACGCTTTTTCCAAGCAGCCCCCTGACCTGGCTCTAAGCACTCTTACCAACCCCCTCCTGGATGCTCCCCAAGACTTGGGGAGTAGGGGTGTGGTAAAGACGCCTTCTTTCTGGATGATGTGCATCTGTGTGTCTGTGAGCCACAGCAAACAGAAGCTTCGTTGATGAGGCTGGACTAATCTATGGGTATAAGGTCACATGTTTAAAAGACAACTGGCTGCAACGGTGGCTTTTTTATGTCATTTTACTTTTGGTGTGTGGTGCTGGAGCTGAAATGCAGGGCCTCGGACAGGCGCTCTGCCTGAGCGACACACCAGCCCCTAGTGTCAAATGAGTCACAAATGGTTGTTTGCTGTGCTGATGGAAAACTTGAGTGTGTGGGAGGCTTAGGACCCAGCACGAGGTTTTGTATTTATACCCCCTAGCCCTTAGGGCCTGACATGGCAGGCTGTGGATGCCTTCGCCATTCTGAGCTGTCAGTCTGATAATTCTTTTCACCTGTGAAAACAGTGCACTCTGAGGACAGCTCTTTGCTTACTTGCTCCGGTGGCAGGGATTATCTCTGAGTGTGGCTTTCCTCTGGGGTTTGATTCTGAGTGTCATTACGGATTTGGGTTAGAGCATCAAGGTCTGGCCAAACCTCCCTCGTGTGGCTGAGCCAAGCAGTGAGTCTGGTCTGTGTGGGAAGGTATCTTTTAGTCCTTAGCCACATTTGAGGATTGTGGTGGAGGGGCCGGAGGCCTGTGAGCTGTCCCAGGCGAAGCCCTGCAGGGGCACATGGCAAGGCTGCTGGGCCGGGGAGGGGACACATTATTGGAGGCTTGGCTACTCTCAGCCCAGCAAGATATCCCTACTGAGGCAATCATACATCTTCCAGGCTTAACCTGGGAAGAGATACTTTTTCAAAGGGACAATGTATTTGTGTGTGTGTGTGTGTGTGTGTGTGTGTGTGTGTGTGTGTGTGTGT
>NW_026586383.1:7851798-7852988 GCF_907164565.1 Psammomys obesus
TGTGTGTGTGTGTGTGTGTGTGTGTGTGTGTGTGTGTGTGTGTGTGTTGTGTCTCTGGGACCTGCAGGGCTCGCCAGGTTTTGGGGTGAGAATTAAGGTAGAACCTTCCCTTGGGGCCTGCCATCAGGCCACTGAGCCAAACCGGCCACAGTGACCATGAGCCTTTGCTGAGGTGTGCTGAGGGTTTCACACATGCCAGCCTTGTTTGCCAGTCTCATGCCTCACTAAAGCATTGGTAGGGAAGGTACTAGTCACCGTGAGGTCTGGGTGGTGGGGAGATGACTAGATGAAATGAATGAGACCCCAGCTTTCTTTACCCCAGGGAGATTGCTAACTCTTTGGTACAGAAAAGCCTAACAGCGGCGTATCCGCCCCAAGGCCTGCTGTATGTAATATCCTGGGATGGTCAGCTCTGTCTCGTTCCTTGGCTGATAAAGCTCAAGCCCTCATTGTGTAGTGGCTTGACACCTGCGGCTCTTTGAGCAGAGGTGTGGATCTTGTCCAGAGCATCCTCGTACAATGCTTTTCCCCAGTGGCCACTGCTCAGCACGCTGTGCCTAACTCTTATCTCATCTTCTATGGTGTCCATCTTACGATCCCGAGCTGGGGAGGTGGAGGCAGGTAGGTCCTCGGGGCTCACTGCGTTTGTGAGTGCCAGGCCATAGGAGGTGACCTCTGGCTCATACACACACATACATACTCACACCACACGGATGTGCACACACTCTTAAACTCCAGGGCAGATTTGCTTCTGTGACATCTGGAAGTAAAATCATTGTTACGCCCTCTTTGGGTTTTATGCCAGATAGGCACAGACTGATTCTCCTACCCTGCCCTACCCCACCCCACCCCATCCCTGCCCTACCCTATCCTGGTAACTGGTGACTAGTAAAGGTGAGCAGCTGTTCAGTTACCTGCTGGCGGCCGCAGTCAGCTGTTCCTGTGATGGAACACCATGACCACACACGACCTGGGGAGGAATCAGTGGATGTGGCTTCCACTTCCACATCATAGTCCACAACTGACAGAAGTCAGGACAGGAGCTCAAACTGGGAGGAACTGGGAGGTTAGAGCTAACACAGAGGCCATGAAAGGGTGCTGCTTACTGGCTTGCGCCTCATAGCTTGCTCAGCCTGCTTTGTCTTTCTTTCTTTCTTTCTTTCTTTCTTTCTTTCTTTCTTTCTTTCTTT
>NW_026586383.1:7852998-7890124 GCF_907164565.1 Psammomys obesus
TTTCTTTCTTTCTTTCTTTCTTTCTTTCTTTCTTTCTTTCTTTCTTTTGTTTATTTATTTAGTGTATGAGTACTCTATCTGCATATATACCTGCACACCAGAATAGAGCATCAGATCCCATTATAGATGGTTGTGAGCCATCATGTGGCTGCTGGGCATTGAACTCAGGACCTCTGAAAGAGCAGTGTTCTTAACCTCTGAGCCATCTTTCCAGCCCTCAATCTGCTTTCTTACAGAACACAAGTATAGCACCCTTTTAAAACTTTTTTTAAACTTTATTTTGCTTTTTAGGCTTCTATTTCCCTTCTAACTCCCCACCCCTACCTATCCCAGCAATAGGTAGGAGACAACAAAGGTTAGAAGGGAAAGGGGACATAGACCTCTTTAGACTTAGTTCCGGCTGGTTAGGGTTGTTGGGTTCCTTGGGAAAGTACAAATCTCAGTCATCAGGATATCTAGCAGTCCAGCAACAGCAAAGTGCAGCAGGATGAACAGCAGCCTTCTTCCTTCTCCATCTGGCTCCTTCCTCTCTCTGGGCTCTGGTATTTATACCCTCCCAGAGTCCTGAGAATTCCACTAACTCCAGCTGGCAAAGGCCACTCCCCTCTCTGAGCTGCAGGAGGCTGTTATCAACGGTGGATAAACTAAGGCAATCCCTTATCCCACAGTTGGGATTAAAACAGAAACATGACCAAAGTCTTAAGGAAACAAAAACTTCCACTACACACAGGACCACAGGCCCAGGGATGGCACCATCTGTAATTGGCTGGGCCCTCCCCCATCAATCACTAATTAAGAAAATAGCCCATAGGACTGCCTATAGCTCAGTATTATGGAGACATTTTATTTGTTTGTTTATTTATTTTCTATTTACTAATTTATTATTTTAATTTTACTTGTTTTACATCCCAAATGCAATTTCCCCTTCCTCTCCTCCTCCCAGTCCCTTCCCTTCACCTTCCCTCCCTCCCCCATTCGCCCCTCTTCTGTTTCTCTTCAGAAAAGGGCCAGCCTCTGTGGCTATCAACCAGCCATGGCATATCAGGTTGCAGTAAGACTAGGCACCTCCTCTCCTATGAAGGCTGGACAAAACAACCAAATAGGAGGAAAGGCCCCAAAGGCAGCCAACAGAGTCAGAGACCGCCCCTGCTCCCGCTGCCCAGCGTCAGTCCCATGCAGGCTTCCTGGCTGGTGGTTCAGTCTCTGTGAGCCCCATGGGCTCAGGTTGGTTGATTTTGTGGTTTTCTTGTGGGGTCCTTGACCCCTCTGACTCCTCCCATCCTTCCTCCCCCTCTTCCTCGGGATTCCCCACACTCCAGGAAGTGTTTTCTTAATTGAGGCTTCATCCTCTCTGATGACTCTGCTTCAAGTTGACATAAAAATATTGCGCCGAAGTCTTTGACTCATTTTTTCTACAGACCATTAGTGGTGGTTTTACTGGTGCAGTGCGTGTGTGTGTGTGTGAGAGAGAGAGAGAGAGAGAGAGAGAGAGAGAGAGAACATGTGTGTGTGCACACATATAGTAAACTGTGTAACTTCGCAGTGCACACTCGGATCTCTCACCCTTACCTGGGCAAAAACCTCCTGCCTCTTCTCCTCTAGCACTTGTTGTGACCACGTGCCTTTCTTTTTGGTGTGCAGGGTCCTCGTGGGAGCACCGAAGGCAGATTCTAAATACAGCGCTTCAGTGAAGTCTCCTGGAGCTGTGTTTAAGTGCCGCGTCCACACCAACCCTGACCGGAGATGCACCGAACTGGACATGGCCCGAGGTGGGTGGGCTTGCTTGTCAGGGTAGAAATGGGGCTCACACCTTCCCACACCTTCCCACTCTGTTCTCTTTCTACAGGGAATGATGGCCTCATCATTCACTGACCTGCCCTCGCGCCCTCTTCTCCTCCCTGCATCTCACAGATGTATGCTCAGATCCTAGTAGTTACTAGGCACTGGGCTATGCCCATGAACAAAGCAAAGATGGAACTGTCATCCTGGGCCTTGAAGACTAGCAGTCAGAACAGACATTAAAGTAAACTAATAGAGTAAGAGAAATCCAGAGGGAAGGTGTGTGTTAGAGCCAGCTCTATGTTGGAGGTTGGAAGAGGCCTCCTTGGGGACCCTTCTGTGTATGGACGATGGCCAGGAGCTAGCTGTGCAGACCCAGGAAGTGAAGTCTCCAGTAGAGCAAGGACAGTGTCACTGGAGTGGTGAGCTGGGGAGGGTGGAAGGGACACATGCCAGGTGAGCTGGGGCTAGGTCACACAGGGCCTCCCAGGAGAGGTTAAACAGAGGGATTTCACTCTCTGTGTGTAACCAGAGAGCATTCAGCTCAGTTTCAATTTTCCATCTTCCATGGTGAAGGGTATGATGGGATGTATTGTGGGGCTCACTTTGTCTAGTAGATCACATGCTTTGGCTCTGGTCCAGCTGTGCCACAGATGGCTTGCATGAGGATTGCTTTGAGGAGCCTGAGATGGGAGAGGCAAGCACAGAAAACCAAGTAAGGAAGAGGCAGGTGGCCCTTCCAGGCCTTGCTTTCTGTAAAGCCCTTTCTCACCATGATTTCATCATCACTTTTTATACACAGAGGTCTGGAGTGATAACTCAGGTAGCAACTGTTGTGAAAGCTCAAGGATCTCAGTCCATCCATCCCTTAGAATCTGCATAAAGGGCTGGATGGGGCTTCATGAACTTGCAACCCCAGTGTTGAGGAGGTGAAGATGAGTATCCGTGGGATCACTGGCTAGCTCATGCAGCTAATCCTGTGAGCTCCAAGTTCAGGGAGAGGCTCTGCCTCAAAGCATAGAGTGGAGAGCAATTGAGGAAGACTCCTGACATCATCAACCTCTGGACTTGACATGCATGTACATACACATGAATACATATACCCCTAACATGTGGCACACACACACACACACACACACACACAAATACACACAATGCTACCTCCAATATGTGCACACACATGCAAACATGTGAGCACACACACAGATGAATGCACATCCAATATGTGCACACACACACATGAATGCACACCCCAACATGTGTATACACACATGTAAACTTGTAAACACACACAACAAAGCAACAACAACAGCAACGAAATGTGCTGATTTTCTTCATCAGAGAGGAGGCATGTGCTTGTGTGATCCACTCTGTGAGATGTTTGTTACAGTAACTTCTGAGAACATTATTTTTCCCTCATGGAGAACGTTGCTATGGAAGAAGGAGAAGCTGACTTAACTCTTTGTTGCAGGTTTCTGTGGCGCTGACATTTTGTTATAAGGTCCAGAAGTTGGTGCCCCAGGCCAGGCACAAACTGACTTCTCTTCTCTCCAAACTGACTTCTCTTCTCTCTCCAGACAAGAATCGAGGTGCGACTTGTGGGAAGACCTGCCGGGGAGACCGGGACGATGAGTGGATGGGGGTGAGCCTGGCCCGGCAGCCCAGAGCAGATGGCCGTGTTTTGGTAAGACCTCCGGGGACAGGGTGACCTGGGGCAGGGTGTCCTAAGAATGGAGGACTAACTCCACAGGAAAGCCGGCTAGCACAGAAGCCAGAACACGGCTTTTTCTGTTCTTCATTGCTGCTTTGAGGTGTGTCCGACCTGCAGCTTTAGGCCACATGTGACTGCATGCAGCAGAGGACAGCTACGAGGCCGAGCACAGAGCCATAAAGCTCCTGCAAACATTGTGAGCTGCTTTTGTGAACCTGAAAAATAACTCAGTCATGTGGTTCTCGCATGTGAACCTTGCAGGTGACAGTGTTGCGTTGCCATGCCGAAGGTTTACACGCCTAGTACTTTAGACATACTGGGCTGAGGATATGGCTTTTTTAGCATGCATGAAGCCCTGGTCAATCCCAGGAGGCAAGGAGTGAGGGAGAGAGAGAGAAAAAGAGAGGGAGAAAGACAGACAGAGAGAGACAGACACACAGAAAGACTATGAGAATATAGGTAGAAAGAAGTTTGTAATTTCATTTACTAAGTATTTTTGTGTATGTCTTCAAGTCAAGGTATAATTTACATAAAATACATAAAATCTTGAGTTTGTAGCTCACATTTTGAATGTCATTTTGTGCCTGTGTTCAATTCCTGGGACACCTACAGTGAAAGGAGAGAACTGACTCCCCCAAGTCACCCTCTGACATGCGCACGCGCGCGCATAAACACACACACACACACACACACTCACACACACACACACAAATACATGTTAAAAAAAATCAAGCCTCTAACTATAACAGAGACTTGGTTACCAGCCGTTTTCTCTCTTTTCTTTTACATTCTTCTGTTGAGGTATAAGCTTAGGAACTCAAGCATGCACCCCTCACTTGGTGATGGTTTCACACGTATGCATTCAGGCACCCCCTGGGCAGCATGCTGTAGGCTCTTTGTGCCCTTTCCCAGGCAGCTGGTGCCCTGTAGGATGATCCTCTTTAGACTTCGTAGTCTCTTCTGCCATTGGATTTCCTCGAAGGCTTTAGGGAGTTTATGTTTTAGAAGTTCAAGGTCAAGAAGGGAAAGTGAGCCCAGCTGCTGTATCTCAGGGGTTTCCTCTGGGCCACACGCTGTCAAAGCTGGGGGCTTTGTGGATGTTTGCTCCCAGGGGCCTGGGTTTTCCTCAAGGACACAAACCAAAAGTTTCCAGCCCTTTTTGAGGAGATTGATTCTGTGCTGACCTCCTCAACCCCACCTCAGCACACTTAAGAGCCTCCACATTTTTGGGTCCTTGGGAGAGAGGGAGCAGCTGGATACTGTCGCCAGCATTATGAGGCCTCCCCACTGGACACCACAGTAGGCCTCACTGAACACCGCCCCCAATTCTTCTGGCCTTGGATTCCAGTCCTTTAATCCCTGTCTCAGCAGGCCATGGATGGTGGCCAAGCCACCACATTCTTCTAGGCATGGTGGCCTGACCCTACAGTGTGACTCAGCCCCAAAGGGCCAGAACTCTTGTCTACCATTCTTGGGAAAGACAGGGGAGAAACCAAGCATGTATATTCTCCAGAGGGGACCCAGAGCCATGACTCAGAACTGATAGAGAGGAGGAGGTAGCTGGGGACAGGAAGGCACGGGATACCCTCCAGGCATTGAGTCTAGAGATGGCCTGCTTTTAGGGATGCAGAGCCTCCATGTGGCTGGAAGCCTGTTAGCAAAGGTGCAAGACAAAGACTCAGTGCTGTTCCAGTTGGTGTAAGACTGGACCTCTTTAGGGGGCTTGAGCAACAGAGAGGAGCCTGGGAGACATTTGGTAGAGGAAGTCAAGAAGGCAGAGCTGAGTATTTGTAGGAAGTAGTGCCTGATTAATTGAGTTAAATTTCTGTCTTACCCTATGCATCATTCATCTGGTAAGTCACTCCATAAGGGTGTTGGGGAAGGAGAGGAGGGCATGGGAGGAAATCAACAGCTCTCATGTCTCTGATCCTGTTTAGCCATGTATATGTAACACACAATGCAAAACCTCAGCCTTTGAGAATATCATATGCTCTGAGGGTTTATGTGCTTTCTTTGGGCATGCGTGTTACTAATAAACGAAAAGCTCACCACCCCACTAAAATCAGGAGACAGAACCAGAAGCACATGTGAAAACACTGCTGTACAGCAAAGTCTCTAGAACTCCTAGTGTTGAAATGCCAAGCTTTGCGTCTGTTGAACACAATTCTCTCCCCCAAGTCCCCTGGTTCCTGGTAACCATTATTCTAACTTGGAAGTGCTCAGCCGTGGCTGATCCTGTTTAAGTGGAATCAGACAGTGTTTGTCTTTTGGGGATGGTTTCTTTCATTTAGCGCAGTGTCCTTGCCGATCAACTCTTTTGTAGCTGATGACAGAATTTCTTTCTTTTCTCTTAAGACTGAGCGATACTTTATCACGTGTGCACAGTGCTTTGTCTCTCCACTGGTGGATGCATGTTTAGACGGCTTCTCGTTCCTTGCTGTTGCAGATAATGTTGCTGTAAACATCAACAAAGATTTATCAGACACCTCGTTTTCCGTCTCATCTGGGTACATTTGTGAAGTGGGACTGTCAGACCTTGTGGTAGCTACTTTTCATTCTTGGAAATACCTTGTTACTTTGTTGCCGTAAAGTGCATGAGTCATTTTGTGTCTGGCCAGCATGCAGAAAGTTCCAGGGACATTTGTCCTTCTGCCTGTCATTGTTGCCTTGTGGTACTAAAGCTAGAATCCACAGCCTCGAGCACCCGTGCTCTGTAACTGAGCCACACTGCCAGCACAGCACACTCCATTTCCTTCTAAAATAGCAGCCGTCCTAAAGAGCGTGAGGTGATATTTCATCATGGCTGGTGTGTGTGTGCGCTCGAGTGTGAGCACGTGAATAAATGTGTGCATGTGTATGTGTATATGTGTGTTATTTAAATCCATTTCTTTTTTCTTTAATGTCTCATTTTTGTCTGTGAAATCTTTTTGGAAAGCAAGTTTTTCTTTGTTAGTTTGTTTTTGGTTTTGTTTTTTTTGTTTTGTTTTGTTTTTAATTAAAGTTAGAGAAAGCTTTTGAGCTCCCAGGAGTTCTTTGTGGCACAGGATGAGACCTGTCTCTCTAGGGATACAACCTTTGATTTCAAGGGTGGAGTAGGGGAGGGGGAGGTAGCATGGCTGTTTTGAAAAGGAACCTGTTACACATTTCAAAACAAAGAACAGAGGGGGGACTTAAGCTGTCACTTAAGGGAGTGAATGGTCTCAGTGACGAAGGCAGGACCAAGGCTGGCAAAAACCAGGATAGCCTCTCAGGCTAACTTTGGCCCAGTGGCTGGCCATCTTGGCTGTGTGGATAACATGGCACCTTCCAGTTTCTGCAGGAAACCAACAATCTCTGATACAAATACTCCAACTGGACTGAAAGCAAGTTCCTTCCCTTCTCACTCTGCTCTGCACCCCAGGAGCAGAGAGGGTGTCCTCAGGAGTAGGGGAGGAGGGTTAGTCATGCCAAGCAAGCATGGAGACCTGAATCCAGGTCACCAGCACCCTGTAAAAGCCAGACTCAGACACTCATGTTTGTCATCCTAGCCCTGCAGAGGCAGGGACAGAGGCTGTGTGGAGCGCACTGGCCAGTTGGCCAGGCCAAACTGGTGAGCTCCAGGTTCAAAGAGAGAGGCTCTGTTTCAAAAACTAAAGCTAGAAAGTGACAGAGGAAGGAACTCTACTGACCTCTGGCCTCCAAATGCACACACACACACACACACACACACACACACATACACACACACCACTCCCTTGGAGAGCAGCTTGACAGGTCAGAACCGATGTCTTTCCTCATCAGATCTGCCAAGCTTCAGATAACGAATTATCTAATCGCTCGATTTTTTTTTTTTTTTTTTTTTTTTTTTCTGGGTGGAAGAAGAGCTTTCCGGCTCTAACTCTGCTGTTTCCTTTCTGAACGTCAGGGTGCCCTCCCTCTCATCTGTCTCCTTCCCTTGTGTCCATTTTCTTCTCGGCCACTGGCTATGTTCCTGTGAGTGTTTCTGTCGCTGTTTCCTGGTTTGGTGCATGCGTGTGAATGAGTGCTCCGCAGAGATACCACGCAGGAGAAAAAGGGCACACATCATGAGAACACACCCTGATGGGTTTTCTCGAGGTGAATGTTCCCAGCACTGACCCTCTCCCAGTGTCCCCCAGCTGCCACCAGCTCCAGGGTGGCAGAGCATCCCCGGGAGCATTTCGTGCCACCCCAGCCTTGCTTCCATCCTGTGCCCACCACGTGTCTCCGTGGCCATGGCGTGACCTGGCTGTGCGCTCTGGACCTGGAAGCTTGACAAAAGCTTCTCCATCTGTGCACAGCAAGTGCAGGTGTGTGAGGGCGGCAGGGACAGACAGGCGTTTGTGACCAAGCCACCCTCCTGGAAGAACAGGCTGTGTTCACACAACAAAGAAGGCCTTTGAAGGAAATCGGACATTTTCTTCTTCTTCTTCTTCTTATTCCTTGGGAGGGAAATTGACCCTTCTAACTTGAGATGTGTGAGAGGCTAAGGTTCGGGGTGGTGATAGGGTCCTCAATCTTGTCCTAGGGTGATGTGGAAGTTGAATTTAAACAGGTTATTGCCTCTTGGACCTCCTCCTCTTCTTCATCCCCTCCTCCTTCTTATCTTCTTCCTTTATCTCCTCTTTGTATCCTCTTCTTCCTCCCTCTCTTCCTTTTTTCATGCTGCCCCCCCCCCCGCTTCTTCTTTTTATTTCCTCATCTCAGGCCTTCTTCGTGCTCCTAAGCACATACGGTATCTGTGGGCTACTCCCATAGCCCGAAACAAACCTCAGCCACTTCCAGAGGATTTTCGTCTTTTCTGTGTTTTTCACTGCTTCCTTCCCTTCCTTGCAACCCACCCCCCAACTGACCAAGTCACGATGCTCTGCGGTTCCTCAGAACCATCTTCTCGCACAGGATGCGGGTCAGACGGATGCATCTGTCTGATGACAGCTGGGCTACGCACAGGGTTTTTTCTTGTAATTTATATTCAGAGCCTCCTTCCGTTTTCTGGAGTGGGGCTGTCTTTGACCTTTGATCTCTGTCCTCCCAGAATATTGTAAATGGGGTGAGTGTGAAATGTAGTATTTGGGTCTCCTAGGGATTCTCCAAGGTCACTCTTAAACAGTTTATGGGATGGAAAGCAGACAATACAATAAACACGGGCGGTGCTGTCCATGTGTGCAGCTGGCTGCCAGACCTCTCCAATCAGGACGCCATAGGTAACAAAGGCTCAAGCTGTGGGCTGGGTCCTTCAGCTAGAAGAAAGCCCATTCATTAACTGGATGTTGTAAAGGACTTAAGTTTTCAAACTGTAAGGACTAAATCATAACACAGACACACACACACACACAAATCAATTAGTCAGTCCTTTATATCCACAGGTTCTGTGTCCTTGGATCTGGTCCTTCTTACCTGTGGGCTGTGGCTTTGGTTATCTTTATATTTAACTAATTGTGATCAAAACTGTTTTTATTCTTTTTAAATATGCATATGTCCTAAGCATGGCGAGACTTTTCCCTTGTCATTATTTCCCCAGAGAGCATGACGTAACAATTTCTGTAGTGATTGCACTGCTATTAGTATAGAGATGGTTTAAAGTCTGTTCGGGCTGAGAGATGGCTCTGTGTGTAAGGGGGCCTCACTCTTCTAGGACCTGAGTTCTAATCCCTATGTATGCAAAAATCCATAGATGACCATGCATGCCTGTAGCCCCAGCATGGGATTGGAGAGCAGAGACAGTCGGACTCTGGGAACTTCTGGACCGCCAGCCCAGCTGAAACTCTGGGTGCAGTGAGAAATCCTGTCACAAGGCAATAGGATACCATACACATATACCACACACATGAGAGAAGTCTCTCTGTGGAAGTACGGGTAACTACCCACTTCATAATCTTTCCTTTCTCTCACTGCACACTGTCTCGATCTGCCGAGAAAGGTTTGTTGTTGTTGTTCTGCTTGGGGAGGAGAGAGGGCAGGGTAAAGTAGAAGTGGCAGCTGATCTGTCATTGGCCATCTCAGACATGGCACAGGGTATGGCCAAGCTCAGGTCCCCAGCGCCACACTGAATGCCCCTCTTTTGCCTCTGGGCAGAGTGACTTGTCTCGGTCCTGGTGGCAGCTTCATCAGAGGGAAGAAGAGCAGAGAGCTTAGATAACAATGATCTCATCACACAATGAGTGAGGAAGAGCCAGCCCTGGGAGGCTCTGAGTGTCCCCTTTCCAGCTGGGTGCCAGGGCTGCCTGGGGAGGGTTGCGAGAATGGCCCAGCTTCTCAGGCCCAGGATCTCAGCATGAAAAAGACTTTCTAGAGAGACAAGACTCAGGAACAGCTCATTCCAGTCTTGTTCTCAGCCATTTGTTGTGTTCCTCAGCCCTGTCTGCTGCTTACTGCTCCCATAAGGAAAGTGGAAGTTCCAGGCCAGGGAGATGGCTCAGTGGGTAAAGCGCTTGCCATGCAACTCCAGTGACCGAGTTCACTTCCTGGAACCAAGTAAAGGTAGAAGGAGAGAACCGACTACACAAAGTTGTCCTCTGACCTCCACACAGATGCTGTGGCAAAGCCCTGCCTCACCATCATTGTCACACAATAACATTTTTTTTTTTAATTTTAAGAAATTCTCTTAGTCACTCTTCTATTGCTGTGAAAAGACACCATAACCAAGGCAGGCCTTATATGAAAAAAAGCATTTTTTCTTTCTTTTTTTTTTTTTTTTTTTTTTTTTGTGGGCTTGCTTAGAGTTTCAGAGATTTAGTCCCTTATCAGGCAGGGAGCCTGGCACTGGAGCAGTAGCTGAGGACTCCACCCTGACCTGTAGGCAGAGAGAAACATTCTGGCATGGGCTTTTGAAAGCTCAAAGCCCACCCCCAGTGACACACTTCTTCAAACAAGGCCACACCTTCTGATCCTTCTAATCCTTTCAAATAGTGCCATTCCCTAGTGACTGAGCATTCAAATGTGTGAGCCTATTGGGACCATTCTCAGAAATCAAACCACCACAAAAATCAAAACAGAGAGTCAGAGAGCTCTACCACCTCCTTCTGGGATGGTAGAAGTCGAAGACAGATCACCAGCTTTCAGATGTTATGACTCACTGAAACAGTGTGTTTAAAGGAGACAAACTGCCTGGGGAGAGGACCCAAGTTCAAGCCTTAATACCCATATAAAAAAGCGGGCCTGGTAAAAATGGTTATAATCCCAGAACTGAGGAGGTTGAATCGAGTGGATTCCCTGGGATTTGGTGGCCAGTCACTGTCCCAAGCTGAATTTGCGAAAAATGAAAACACTGTCCCCAAAAAGCAAGATGGAAGACATCCTGAGGGATGAAACTTGAGCTTGAGGCACGCGCGCACACGGGAACAAAACTAGACATTAAAATCTCTGATTATTTCAAAGTTCATTACTTTAAGAAAATGTATCCATTGGCCAAAACAAGGTGAAGTGATACCGGAAGTGAGTGGTTCACACTTAGGAGCAGGATTCAGGCTAGGCTGTGCAGGCCCCTGAGCCAGCTGGCACCTTTCCTGTTATCAGGGAATCCCATGCCACACTGGGACCAGAGGTCATGTCCCAGCACCAGGCAGGCTTGTTCTGTTCTGCAGGGCAGGATGAGCCACGGCTGTGCTCTGGCTGGTGGCCCCTGGTTCTCTTAATGGAAACCGGTCAGCCTTAGTGTCCCTCAGAAGTTTGATCCCAGCACTGAAAAATGACTCTCCAAAGCTGGCTGAGACTGCCTGTCCCGAAGGATCTCCTTACACCTCATTCATCTACCCTCTACCCCGAACCTTCCCTGTGGTCCCCGCTCTGCCACTCCCTTCTTGTCTTAGCTCTTTCTTCACAGGGCTTCTTCTGACTAGCTTGTGAAAGGCAACCACTGCCTGGCACTGGGGAGCCATACATACAGTTGAGGGAAACTTTTAAATTGTGAATAGGATCATACTACACACCTCCAACAGCTGTGCCCTGGTCTGCCATTGCCCGTCCACTGAAATCAGCCACCACTGTGTCCATAACACCAATTCTCCCCATCACCGCCGGAGCCTGGCTCCCCCTCTGACCTCCTCTTCCTTTAGACCCTCCCCGCTCACCTTTCTTCTCCTGGAACCTCCAGTCCTGTCTCACTTCTCGTGTTGTGCACCAAATGCTTCTCTTTCGGAGAACTTCTCTTGTGGCCAGTGTGGAGGGTGCTTCCCCTGTCCTCTGCCCAGAAACACCCCCCTCCCTCCCAGACTGCAGCTGACTGTCTTTCATTCTACCCCCATGCTCAGTCCAGCTCTGACTGTCATCATTTTGACTCACTGTCTCTCTCCTCCCAGGAGCTGTTTCTTTCATTCCATTTTTCTTTTACTTATGTTCACTCTTCCTCTCTGTCCTTCTAGGCATGCGCCCATCGCTGGAAGAACATCTACTATGAAACAGACCACATCCTGCCCCACGGATTCTGCTACCTCATCCCGTCCAACCTCCAGGCCAAAGGCAAGACGCTGATCCCCTGCTATGAAGGTGAGATCAGAGTGATTCTCCCTCAGTGCCCTCCTTACTGGGTAGCTTCACCAGCCGCAGCCCCTCCCTTCACACCACTGCCTCACCATTTCCCTGGCTGTCCACACGCTGACATGAGAGCAGGGTTATATGTCCTCAGATTGACTCTGACATCAGAGTTATGTCCAGGTAGGGGCAGTGGCACAGGGCACAGCGGTCCAGGCCCTATTCAGCCTACCTGTCCTGCCACAGAGCCCATGGTACTCTTTACAAAGTTTCAGAGATGAGGTTTAGCCAAGTGACCCAGCGGTTCTCTGAGGTTCCTGATACTGCCAGATGCTGTAGGTCTTGGGAAACTTACTGTCCTTTCCTGGACCTGAGTTACCTCATCAGAAAGGTCAAGAACTGGCTGGCCCAGGTGATCTCCACAGCATCTCTGCAATGCCAGGCTACTCACTGGACTCCTGCAAAACTCTTGGATGTGCTATGCTGGGGGAAGAGAAGACCCAGTACCCATAAGGCAATAGTGCAGCAGAAGTTGGGCCCCAACCCCGCTCATCCAGGCACCCATGACATCCTCGAGTGTCCTGGAGCTGGACAGAGGGAAACCCTTGGTCTGGAGGACACTTGTATCGGCCAGCTATCGCTGTGTAACAACACATGGCAAATAAGAATAAGCATGGATTTGTTCTCACTTGCACAGCTCCCCACAGCCGGGCTCAGCAGAGCTTCTCGGGCTCTGGCTGCCAGCTCAATTCAGGTGTGTTCTAGGTGTTGCCTTCTGAGACCAGTGAGCCACGTGGGATGAGCTATGAGAACACGGGGTCAGGGAGGTCTTCTGCAGTTCCTTGCTTAGAGGTCAAATACTTGGGAAAAACTGAGCCAGTTACTGTGTAGCCAGTTGAGTCTGGCCTTCAATCCCCGGTTCCTAGCCCACTTCTGGGAATCCGAGTCAACTCTCTCTCTAAATGCAAGGCTGTTCCGTTTTTAATTGCTTCTCACTTATTCATTTGGAAAGAGGTCTCACTGGCCTGGCTCCACACTGCCCTGTGCTTCTCTGGGCTTTCTTAGGTTTTACACTTGTGGCCATCAAGAGGGTTCTGACACTGTCTGGAGATTGTAAGTTATTTTTATCTCATGAGAAGAACACCAGGGCAAAATGCAGAACTCAGAAGGCTCAAGCAGGTCCTTTTGTGAACTGTTCTCTCCAGAAAGATCAGTGGGGAATCTCAACAAGGTACAGACTCTCTTCTTGTGTGAGGATTGTTCTCATGGCTGCATTCCTTCTCTGCTTGAGCATTTGGCTGGCTCTGGCTGGGCCAGACGGAGAGACTGAACTCTGGTGCTGTTTACCTCCATATTGTCCCAATGGGAAGAAAAATGTCGTCTTAAAAATAGTGATATAGCCACAAATGTAGCTCAGTTGGTAGAGTGACTGCCTAGCATGAATGAGGACCTGGGATTTTATTCTCCAGGCCAGCTAGGGTATATAGGCCCCTGTCTTGAATGAATGAATGAATGAATGAATGAATGAATGAATGAATGAATGAACAAGCACATGAACACCAAGCCAGGACACCAGGTTTTCACCCGATCATCTCAGTGCTTCTCATATCCCACACAGCCTACTCACTGGTCCCCCGACACAAGCACACGGAACAGACTTGACCCAGAGCCCAACCATGTCAGTCAGGCCCTAGCTCAGCTTATGAGTGAGAAATCAACGTTCGTTATCATTTGCCATGAAGAACCACAGTTGTTACTCAGGGGTAGCTGACTGATGTGGGGCTCAGCTCAGCAGCCCAGAGTCCTCATGCAGGGATGGCCCAGCTTTCTGTATTTCTTGACTCCACGATGGTCACATGAAGATTCTAGCAAGCTGATTTTGTTTGCACCTGACTTTCCTTCCTTAAGGGCACACCCACATTTGAATTTGTACTTTGGGGAGAGGAAAAAAAACCCAAAGAACAAAAACTCCAGAAGAGGTGGGGCTGGCAGAGTAGCCCTGGGACAAAGAGCAGCTGCTTAGGAAAACTGAGGGCTGGACAATGGGTCTGTGTTCTTGGATCTGTAAAATGAGAGGGATGGTGAGACTCAGATTTCTCTGCTCGACTGGGCCAGTGGGGAGATGAGGAGGGAGGCCAGCCACAGTGAGAGGGCCCTCGCCTGTGCTGTTAGTTTTGGAGACCTCTACTTCCCTGTTTTGTGGTCTAAGTGAAACCAACTTTGGCTCCTAAAACAACCATTATTTTCTCTTACTGTGGAAAATCTCAGTGATGCAAGCTCCCTGTTCCAGGTGGGAAGCATATTATTATATCAAGAACAATGGAAGCATTTAGTGTTTGATAGAACTTTTCAGATGTCATCTAGACCAGCTCACTGGGTGTATCAAGGTCCAGAGAGATAAGCATGGCTCATGCAAGTCTATGTTTTCACTCAGTGATTCGCTGTGTGGAGAGTGAGTGCCATAGTACCTGGAACAAACCTCGGGTCCCCAAGCGCCGGGCCCTGAGTTCTGCCTCTACAGTGTCATCTCATTAACACATGACCACTGATGAGAATTTACATTCTGTGTCTAGCCTAAGGGATCAATCAATACCTTTGAGTTCTTAGCGCAGCATCAGGTAGGTATCTGCTAACATACTATATGCCGAGCATATCACACATGGTAATGTGCTTGTTCTATGCCAGCGACCTCAGCACTAAACAAGGTTTATTAATCATTATACGGTGACGACTTGTGTTTCAGGAATACAGCCTGTTTAGCTTGGTTGAGGCCTGAAAGGCATCAGATAGACAAAAGCCAGCAGGCAGTTCCAGAGGAGAGGGCAACAGGGAATGGTGGGTAGAATAAAGAAGAGAGAGGAATGCGTGAGCAGAGGAAGGAAGCCACGGGAATGGTGAAGGAACGTGGGAGGGTACAGTGGAGGGAGCGTGCGCTCGCTGAGGAAAGTGTGTGCTAATACATGGGAGGGAGGCGAGGTGGCTGGGGGGTTGAAGAGCTCACCACCCAAGCTGGAGGACCAGAGCTTAGACCCCATATAAATGGCAGGTGAATGAGGCAGAGGCCGAAGGATCCCGCAGAACACTGGCTAGTGAGACTAGCTCTGGGTTTGATTGAGAAGCCCTGAATCAATGGCTAAGGCGGAAGAGCCCTGGAGGATGATTCCTGACATTAGTTGTAGGCCTTGACATGCGTGCACACACACGCATATGAACACATGCATATCTACATATGCTCATGCACACACATACATGCGAAAAATACTTGCCTGAAAGTGTCATAGTTAAACTTATTTTTTAAACAATAATTAGAAATGGATAAAAACCAGGAATCTCCCACTTGCAGGAGAGAACAGAGGAAGCCCCATGTCTGAACACTGGTGCTGTGTAGGATTGAATTCCCAACCTACACATGCTCTGTTGAGCACCTCTCCCCAAGGGCCTGAGCTGCATCCAACTCAAGGGGACATCAAGGCAGGATTATTTCATTTTACTGTTGAGGAATTTGAAACCTGATCAGGCCTTACAGTCTGCTGAGGACGGGAAGTGAGGGGCAGAGGAACTGGACCATAAGTCATGGAAGCCAGTACAGGGGCTGGGGAGACCTGCTTCCCGGTTTACTTTCTGTGCAATGACAGCATGCGGGAGGGGCCGAGACAGGCTGGATGGAGGCTGATGTACCACGTCTTCCTCGGCGTAGTTAAAGCTCTGGCCTGCTCTGCAGTGGGAGTGATGCCGGCCCGCCCCTACTCCTCTTTGCTGTGGGGAGCTCATGACAAGTCCCAGATGACAGTGTCAGAAAGCCTGCCTGTTGCTCTGTAGAAGTGGCTCCTCATTGGTCTTCCCGAGGGTCAGCTGTGCAACCGTCAGAAGATGGGAAGGCCAGTTTGATAGACTAAACTCTCTGGGCATGAGTCACCTTTCCGAAATATCTTGAGTTTTTCTGGTTTCTGAAAAAAAGATTTTATTTTATTTTTAAGTGGGTGTGGGTGTGGGTATACGTGCATATGAGTGAAGGTACCCATGACAGCCAGAAGAGGGCATGAGGTTTCCTGGAGCTGAATTTTCAGGTAGTTCAGTCCCCTGAATTTGGGTCCTCTGGGACAGCAGTATATAATCTTAACCACTGAGCCATCTCTCCTGTCCCTCAAGCTTTTGATTTCTTAAAAAACACTGGTCTTGGGTTTGGCCCAGGACATTTTCTCAGCTGCTTCCTGTTGGATGGGAGAGGCTACCAGAACATCCTGTTGGAACCAGGAAACACAGAAGGGATCAGACATAAAAAGACTAGGACGTAAAGTAAGATAAATCCACCGTGCATCCCTTCAGCAACACGTCAAGCATTATGTCCATGTGTTGTCTTTGTCAGAATGTGGGAGAAGATAAGAACACAGTGGGCAAGGTCGGGGAGACTACCAGAAAAATAGTGAGCACTAGCAAACATCCGTGCCTTAAATACACCAGGATGCTTTTTAATTGGGTGTATGTGTGTGCAAATGTGCCGCTGAGTGCAGGTGGCCCTGGACGCTGGAGTTAGGAAGCATCAGATCCCCCGAGCTTCATCTCCAGCTACCACACCAGGGTACCTTAAGCCTCCCAAATCTTAAGTCAGTACACGTGATAAAAGCAAGTACAGACACTTCTTTTATTCTGTACCCTTGAACCCACCAAGGCAAGAAGCCAGGACTCAGCAGGAGATTGTAAACAACTCATCTTTTTATTGTGATGGGGAAAAAAATATCTCATGAGTCTGGGGTGACTTGAGAGGAGCCTGGTAAGATTAGCAAAAAGTGTTTGGCGATTGAGAGGTGCAGTCAGAGGGCCAGTGAGATGGTCAGCTGGTAGGGTGCTGGCTGCCACGCGCCAAGCCCGCATGGGGGAGGAGAGAGCTATTCCCATGAGCCATCTACCCTTTGATTTCCACATGTGTGCACTAGCATGTGTACATGCCTTACCCTGCAAACGAACAAACAAATAATCAATGCAGACTTTGTTTTTTAAAGAGATGTATTTAGTAGCAGTGATGGTACAACTGTATCGTAGGCTATAGTGCTACCAAACATTCATGTGGTTGCAAGTTTCTGCTCCTTCATTTTCATGAGGTGACTTCGTCCAAGCATGAACAGTCTCCCATGTCCTGCCTATAAACTGGAGCAATCAGTGCCTCCTGCTCCATAAATGAGAATTTCCAAGTCATGCAGTATTCTTAAATCATCTCAGAAGGTGTCCGGTGGATGCCTTCTGCAGTGAATCAACAACTAAGGGCTGAGAGCTTGGGTCATATTAAAACAATCTGAAGAGCCTTGAAGGTTTTGTAATTGTCTGTTTGAGGAGTCAGGTTTCACTGTGAAGCTCGATCTTAAATTCTCTGTCCTCTTTCCTCAGCCTCCCAGTTGCTGGAACTACAGCCGTGCACTGCCATGCCTGGATTATGTTAAATAGCTTTGTTAAATAGCTTTGGAGATCTCACTTTCGTAACCTACTTGTTAAGCTCTCTGCCCCTGTTGTGGTAAAGAATCTGATCTGTGCAAAAGTTCTTAAGTTTGAATTTGCAGGGGTATGAATTGTCATATTTTGTTGTATTTTAAAATTGATTTCAGTTCTCAGAGCAGCTGGTCTTTTATTTCTCGTGTGCATGTCTCAAGGCAGATGAAGGCATTCAATTGTGAAGACCTTTTTTTTCTCCTCTTCTTAATGCTAAAGGCCAGGACCCCACAGGGGATAAAAATCAATCATGATCCATTTACAAATCAAAAGAAGTCGAGGTTTGGGTGCACTTTTCTTTTGTTTTAGAAGGAATTGTAAAAGGCTAAGCACATCCATTTAAAAATTCAAGAAGACACCCCATCCACTTTTATTAAATAATGAGCCCTGCTTTTACACAAGGCTTTCTGCTTCCCAAAGCGCTTTTGCAAATATAACTTCACTTAAATAAATATGGTGAATTAAACAGTAGGATGCTAGTCTATATTTTGTTCCGTTAAGAAAAGGGTTCTGGGTGAGGAGAGGTGGCTCTGTTGGTGAAATGCTTGCTGCATAGGCATGAGGACTCCATTCAATCCCCAGAGCCCATGTTTGAAAGAAAGAGGATCAGACAGGAAGATCCCTGGGGCTCAGTGCTCACTGGCCAGAGAGCCTAGGTGAACAGGAGGGCTCTAGGGTCTGTTTCGGAGTGAGGTGAAGGATAGCTGAGGAAGACCTGGTGTTAACATCTCACCCCCACGGGAATGAGTGCCCACACATGTGGAAATGCACGCCTATGCACAAAAGGGTGTGCACATATACACGTACACACACACACACGGGACTTGTAGGGAGGCCTGGAGGATGGCTCCACAGTACAGTCAGGGCTGAAGGGAGAAGCCAGAGCTCTCTGAAAATGGCCCTGGGACTCACGAGAGGCTAAGTTGCTTCTCGGAGCCAAGACCTCTGGGGTAAAAAGGTCTTTGGATACTTGTCCACGAATTGCTTGGGATTACTGTTTAAGCTGCATCTTCTGACCCTACAGATGCCAACATTTTCCAAGTCTCTTGGAAAAGCACCTGTTTGTGTGACTAAGCATCTTGAGGATAGCTCCCTGAGAAACCCGCAGAGCAAAATTCACCTGACGCCCGGTAAAGGCCTAGCAGGTGCTGGGAATTGGGCTAGGCTCTTGAATTTGTGATCATGCTTTTGATCACGTCATTTGGGGGCCAGCAGTTTTTTTGTGGTTTTATGAGGCAGAGTCCTGCCATGTACCCCTGAACTCGACGGAGAGGCCAGGCTGGCTTTGAAACTGGCGATCTCCTAGCTTTGCCTCCTGGGTGGTACAATAACACGCCTGTGCCACTGCCTGGCTGTGGTCAGTGTTTATATCCAAGTTGTAGAGATGAGAAAATTGGGGTTCAGGGGAAGTTGGTGAGGGTCTTATTAAGAGTGTATTTAGCACAGGGAGGGTAGTTGGCCTTTTCAGTGCAGCGTCGGGTTTTCCTATAGGGCCCGTTTCTGTTGGCATGTTGG
Organism: Psammomys obesus; assembly: GCF_907164565.1. Classification (NCBI taxonomy): domain Eukaryota; kingdom Metazoa; phylum Chordata; class Mammalia; order Rodentia; family Muridae; genus Psammomys; species Psammomys obesus. Next base: position 7,871,951 of record NW_026586383.1, read on the forward strand.
TTCCTTTGTGATCAGTGGGGGCTTTGAACCATCGCAGGGAAAGATCTCCAGTTTTTATGAACCTGATGGCTTGTCAAGACATTACACTACAGACTTTTAGGATTACGCTTCCTTTTGTTTGTTTGTTGTTAGCTGTAACCTAGAGGTAAGCACTGCAGTTGCTGAAGGCCTTAACCTGGGGAAACACAGCCAGAGGCACATTTGCATTCTGGGTCTCTCTTGATTCCCCACATTTAGTTTTGATAGGGCGGTTGCTCATATTTCATTGCTGGTTGTTTCATGAGCCTGTTAGCTTCGGCCGCAAAACTGAATTCTCTTCAGTTCTCAGCCGGAGCTCTCCATGAAATGTGACTGCCTCATGCTCAGGGCCACTTTTTCTAGGCGGAGGAACTGTGATCCAGTGTGTACCAAGCTGAACACACACATTATGAGAATCGCCTGCTGATGCTTCTGGAGGCAGGAGTAGTCTTGCTTGCTGGATCCTGAGTGGAAGCAACTACTAATGGGTTAAAATTTCCATTTTTTGTAATTGAAGAATATTTTTAATTGTGTGTGTGTGTGAAGAAAGGCATGTGCACATGAGCGCAGTGCCCGTGGGGGCCAGGCGGGGGCACGGCGTCATCTAGAACTGGAACTCGAATTTCAGTTCTCTGCAAAGGTACCTGCTCTTAACAGCTATAATTCCTTGTAATTGTTATTGTCACACACACACACACACACACACACACACACACACACACACACACACCAATTTTTGAAGTATGCCTCATTCTCATTCATACTCGGCAACTGTCCCCACCACCTCTCTCCAGCCCCTCCGGCAAGCACAGCCTGCTTTCCCCACCCATTTGCTTATTCTGAATACCTCACACAAGTGGAGTCATCCGATATGTTCACAGACATGGGACTTGCTAACTTCATTTATCCCTGTGTCCTCAGGGTCTATTCCATGTAGCTGAGTGTATGGGAATTGCTTTCCATTTCAAGGCAGAATAACACTCCACTGTAGCTGTGTACCACATTTTAAAGAAAACATTTGCCTGTGATGGCAGCCCTTCCTTTGGAAGAGCAAGCGTGAAAGGTGGCGGAAAGAGGTGAGCTGCCTGCAGCCCCCCCCCCTTCAGTGCTGACTGAGGCTGCAGAGTGGGCGGCTCTGAACAGCGGCGCCCTGCTCTGCAAAATGAGTGCAAAAGGTCAACACTATTAAATACTCTCCATAACTCTTTTCTCCTCTTCAGATCCCCAACTTGCTCAATCACTTTATACAGTTGCTCTCAGGACTTGCCACAGCCTACTCGGGAACTGTTTAGATAAGTTTTTCCCTCTTCCTCCCCAATCTCGCTATTTATAGCGTTGCTCTTCACTTCCCACTTAGACGGAAGTCCGCCAGAACGGAAGGTGGTTTATCTTCCCTTCCTTTTCGGGGGAGGTACATGCTCATTTTATTACTAAAGACCTGTCTGCTGATGAGTGCGGACCCCTAAGTTTTTGCCTTACTTTCAGTTCGTGAGAGATTTATCACTCCTTGGTGATGTTTGGAAATAATTTAAGGCTAGAAAGCCATTCTCCCAGTCCTTTATTTTCTAGCTGGGCTGAACAACTGGAAAAAAATGATTTTGGGAGCAGGAGCTGGCTCTGAGGTTAATGTGCTTACTGTGGGATCATGAGCCGACCTCAGATCCTCAGCAGCCACGTAAAGGCCGGGGGCGGCGGTACATGTGTGTAACCCACACGTGCTGGGGTCGGGGGCTCACCAGCCGTGTAACCGTATCCGTGAGCTCTGGGTTCATCAAGAGATCGTGTAAAAAAAAAAAAAAAAAAAAGAGTAGACACCTAAGGTAGGCCTTTGGTCTCACCTGTGCATTCACAGGCAAGGGCTTCTGCGCATGCCTGTGCACACACACACACACACACACACACACACGCACTAGCTTTACCGAAAGCTAAGAATAGAACTATCCCAGGAGTAGCAGGCTGTCTCGTTCCTGTCTGTGTACGTGAGAGGCTCTAAGTCAGCGTTCCACAGGGACATCCTCAGGCGGTGCTCACTGTGGCCCTATTCAAAGAGCCCCGGTGCCAATCAAGACAGGCTAGGTGCCAATCAAAAGAATACATACCGGAAGTTTTACATACATACATACATACATACATACATACATACATACATATGTGTATATGAATTGGGCCATTAAAAAGTAAAATTCTGTCATTTAACACAAAATACATGAAATCGGAGATCATAATATTGAGTGAAAAAAGCCATACTTAATATATTAAGACAAATAGCACACTTTTGTCTTCGTTGTGGGTTTTCACAGTTAGTTGTTGTCAAATTAGCACAAACCAGTGTAGGGAACACCCTCAGAGTTTGGAAGGTGGCTGAAGGAGGCATGGTGACGTCTCTCTGCGAACGTCTTTAGAGTCTCGGCCATAAAGAGACTCTGGGTGCTTTAAAAGGTCTAACATTTGCACATAATGGCTATTGTGTCGGATTTATAAGGCTGAACTATGTCAGGCAAGATGGCCTCACAGGGCTCTTAAAGTGTGAGTTTCCTTGGTTGTTTCATGTCTTAGAGTCACAGTTGCGGCGCTGGGGAGATGCTTAGGGGAGATGCTTAGTCTGTAAAGCACCTGGCCCGCACACGTGAGAAACCGAGTTCCAACGCCAGCGCGCCTGGAAAATGTGGGCGCAGTGGTTTGGGCTTGTCATCTCAGCCCTGGGGAGGCGGGGACTCTGAGTCTCAGGATCACTGGCCAACCAGCCTTGCCTCAGTGGTGATCTTGAGGTTCACCATGCCTCAAAAAAGGCAAAGTGGATGGCTCTTGAAGAGGAGTACCGGAGGTTGTACTCTGGCCCTCACACACATCCTCACATGTGCACCTCTGTGCAGCCCTGAACCCAAACAGGACCACACACAAGCACACATGCAAGAATCACAGGGGCTTGCTTAGCTGTAGAGTCTGTAGGGTGAAACCACCTACTGGACATTCCAGGCTTATAGATGACTGCTTATGTTGGACGTTTTGATCTATTTTGCTGTTGTGCTATTTTAAAAAGATTTCTCTGTCTGTCCGTCTATCTGTCTGTCTGTCTCTCTTTGTGCCTCTCTGAGTGTGTCTGTGTGTATAGGTATCACAGGAAGATGTGCAAGCCCCCTGGAGTTATAGTCACAGGTTGTGAGCTGCCCATCAAAGGCCCTGGGAATTAAACTCAGATATTTTGGAAGAGCAGCCCAGTCCTTAACTGCTGAGCTATCTCTCTAGTTCCACTTTGTGCTATTTGAAGCAAGATTTGTTTCCACTTTGTATCATTTTTGTGCCCTGCAACTGACTGTATTTCTTTGCCCATATTTTCTACCCTTAGTCTCCACTGTAAGATTCTGGGCCGCCTCTGGCAGCCAGAGGGTCATCCTCATAGTGACTGGACAAGGCGGAGGAACTGATTTTAGCCTCTCAGGGGAGAGGATAACTCAGCTCACATGCTGTCGTAATTTAGCCTGGATTAAAGGGCACTTACTGGAAAACATTGCAGGCTCTATGGTGTGCTGTTGGAAACTGATTTTCTCCCTCTATTTCCCCAGAGCCTTTTTCCCCTCCGCCTGGAGCACACACTTGGAGCTTCAGGAAGCGGCGTCCTGTTGCAATCACAGCTTCATTGTTCTTCTCGTGTTATTTATTTAGTGTCTTTCAAAGAGTAATTCCATTGCCTTTAATGGTACTAGAGAATCACAAAGAGCCTTGGGGACAGTGCAGGGACTCGGTTCTTTACTGGGCAGCCCCAGCCTGGAAGTCCGCAGCAGTATTATTGCCACACCAGCGGAAGAACTTGAGAGCCCTCTCGTGTCTTTACCTCCTCGTCACTCCTGAGATGATGTCAGTCAGTCAACCTTCTAATCTTGCAAAATCATTCACTTTGTAAAACCTTTGTTAGACCGCAGCGGTAACAGAATGTGTGTCAGGCAGCCGTGTGACCCTTGGCATTTCACATCACCTCTCTGAGTATTGGTATTCTTAGCTGCTGACGAATGGAGAGGGACAGGAGAATCAGTGAAATGGTGGGAAGGAAGGGAGCAAAGCCAGGGGCCTGATAAACAATCCTCAGGCAGGCCGCCTTTCTTCCTGTATGACCTCACAGTAAAAGAGCAACAACAAATGTCCCCTACACTGATAGAAGCATGGTAGCATGTGGGTGTATGCTCACTTGTGTTGATTCGTGTTAGCGTGTGCACATATATTCACATGTGTGTGCTTCCCAATGTGGAAGGCAGAACCTCACATGCCACCTACCTTGTTTTTGAGACAGGCCCCTCTCTGGCTTGTAGCTCACCAAGCAGGCACCACGGGCCCTCCTGTGTCCACCTCCCTAGCAGCAGGATTACAAGTGTGCACGTGCCCCATGTTTTCGGACACATTGGTCCTGGGGACTGAACATAGGTGCTCATGCTTGCACAGCGAGCATCTTATCAATGCGGCTAACTCCCCAGCCCTGGCTCGGTTTCCTTCTGGCTCCTGGAGGTCTCCGTGTTCCTTGCAGGTGAGGTGTGGGTACACGGTAGCTATGCCCACTTCATGAACATGACCTCGTGCTGGGGCCAGTTCCCTCTTCCTCTGAATGCCCAGGAGAAAGCAGAGTGCCAGGGACTGTGCTGAGTGACTCTCTGGGAGGGTTGCCACATGAGAATGTCCACAGTATTTTATTTCTAAATCCTGTCTTAGCTCCCGGGCCCTCTAGGGACCGTGGTTCTCTCTGAAGCAGATGGCGTAATTGTCACCAGCCTCCTGGCGAACAACTGTGTCTGTCACTCCTTTTTCTCCTCCTGAATGGAGGAGACCCTCTGGGGCACTTGGCAGTCTGGCTATCCAATGGCTTCAGAGCCTGGATTTTTGAGGTCTTGTTGTCCTAAGGCTTTCTTCCTGTGCCTGGGTGGCTCCCAGGGCTCATCACAGAGGAGGCATGGAGGAGGGGCCGGATCTGCATGTGCCTGGCACATACTCACATGGCTGTGGTCTGCTCTTCTCTCCCTTCCTCCAGAGTATAAGAAGAAGTATGGGGAGGAACATGGCTCCTGCCAGGCTGGGATAGCAGGCTTCTTCACTGAGGTAGGTATCAGCCATGAGGCATTTATTTCTCTCTCCTTCTTGGTGTCTGGTCCTGTCCATCCTGTGGTTGGGGTGGCCCATGGAGATGGGATTTCTGGTGTTCTGGGCAGTCCAGCCCTGGGTAAGTAGATTCTGATGTTGCTACCAGGGGATGCGATTTAAACCTGATGAAGGGCACTAGCGGGGATGAGACCACGTGAGTGGAGGGGCCTCATGGGAAGGTTTCTACAGAGGTTGGCTTCAGTTTGAAGACATGTCAGCCGCCCGGGTGTCGCCTCACACCACTGCTGCCTCCTTAGCAGAGACTCAGTCTTACACACATCGGCTTCCTGTTTCTTCAGTTCTGGAAGCCTCTGCTCTGTCCAGGTGACAGGAACAGAGTGCGTCTTGACTGCTAGGACATTTTTAGGTACCGTTTTCCCTGTTACAAACACACTTCCGTATTTTGTGTGTGTGCATGTGTGTATGGGCGGTTTATCACAGCTCATGTGTGGAGGTCAGGGAACAACTTTGTCTCTTTCCACCATGTGTGTTCCAGGATCAAATTCAGGTCTCCAGGCCTTGAGCCGAATGTCTACACCCTGAGCCGTCGCAGTCCCCAGGGACTTTTTCTCATTTGATATCATCTCCTCTAAGTTTGTACATGTTCACGGCTTCTAGCCACATGCCCTTCCACTCCTGGCTTTGCAAGCAGTAGCATTGCTGTCCACACACGCCTTCAGGCCAAAGATCAAAAGAGCCTTTGCACTCCAAGCTCCTCTGCGTCCTGTTTAACCCCAGAGCACGTCCCAGGTGACAGCTGTCCTGTATCCTCACCTCACCCAGTGATGGCCACGAAGCCTTTTAGAAAAACCACCTGCACCCCTCACAGACTCAGTGGCCCTGGATTGTCTCCAGTGATTCCTAAAGGTTTTATAAAACATCTTATAAATTACGTTGATATGTGTGTGTATGCAAGTGAGTGCAGTGTCTGCAGAGGCCAGAAGAGGGCATCAGATCCCTGAGCCGAGCGACGGTTGGTTGTGGGCAGCCTGACATGGATGTTGAGAATGGAACGCAGGTCCTCTGGAAGGGCAGCGAGCACTCTTAACTGCTGAGCCATCTTTCCAGGTCCTGCCTTGTTTTGTTTATCACTATCAAATATACATAATACAAATTTTTCCATTTACTCATTTTTAAAGCCTAGAGATCAGTGGCTTTTAACGAATTCAGTGTCGTGTAGCTGTCACTCTTGTCACTCTTGTGTAGTTCCCCCTACCCTTCAGCCTGGGTCCTTTCTTGAGTGGTACCATATGTTTTCTGTCCAGCAGCCTGAGGGATTTTGCAAAGTGAAACCTTCCATCCTGACCCCATGGCCTCCTATTGCATGGAAGACAAGGGCCCCAGTTGCACATCATTACCCAGGGCCTGAATCTCAGGACCCAGTGCTTTTTCCTCCTGCACCACATTGAGAGGGCAAGGAAGGGAGCAGCCTCTGGCCCCAGGATTTTCTTTCTGAAGAACATCTTGGCAGAGTCAGAAGTGAAATTGTCTACCCTGTTTTCAGAGACTGCGCTATAAAGTCAAAGAGAGAGCAGTTGGTAATATAGTATCTGCTCCAGAGACAACAAAGAAAAGACAGTTTCACCAGCTTCACCCTCGAACTAGCGAACTCCAGGTGCTTTGTTTCCAACCTCCAGTAGCTTGCCACACCCCCTCTCACCAGTTCCTTTTCCTGATTCTCTGTACCCGTGATGTTCAACATGCATCCCACGGTCTCTGCGGGTCTGGCCCCCACAGAAAACAGGTGAATTAAAAACATTATAAAGTGTACCTTGGCAAGTTTGTGTATCACATTTGCACAGTTCTTAAGCATGGACGCCAAGTCCTGTTGGGAGGTCAGACAGATGGACCTACCTGGTCTACACAGAGTTCCACGCTGGGTCCTGGGTTGGCACTGCCATTTGTCATAGCTGTTGCAGTTAAGATGAAAATGTCCCTCTGCCCCCTCTATTCCATCTCATAAGTTTGCAGCCCATCACTGAGACACGCTTTCTCTCTGCATGGCCCCTCCCCACTGAGGAGCCCTTGTCATCTTTTCCCCAGTCTGGCCTCCCCAAAAGAGTGCCTCAGAAACACCTTCTACAGACAGCAAAGGCAGCGTGGTTCTGCTTGCTCAGAGCAGTGTCTTCCCATCAGCTTTTGATGAAATCTAAACTCTGTGCTTCTCTGAGCCTCCTGGGGCCCCCTGCCTCTCTAGCCTCAACTATTTCCCAACTGCTCCTGTGTACGCTGCCTCCAGCTTGCCTGTGGTTGCTGCCAGGACCTGTCACATTTTCACCGTGGGCATTGCACTGGAGTACCACACTGAGCCCTGTGCACAAGAGGGCACTATGCACAGTAAGATCCAGAGGTGTTCAGCAATTGAATTTTGGTTTACTCTGCTTTCAGTCACAAGTGTGAGGTACTGGTCTACTCACAGAGCTGCTTCTAGAATATTCTTGGGCATAGGAGCTGCCCATAGGCAGAGTTAGGGCTTGGGGGACTCAGCATGGGGCAATGTGGAGATTTCCCTTGATGAGAGAGTAAGTGTAATCATGGCAGAAATCAGAACTCTTTAAATGCTTGGCCAGGAGCCGAGGGACCAGGATTCTTGTTGGGGAGGCATCTTTTTGACCCCATCAGCTGGTAAGTTGAAGGACTGTAAGGATGTTTGCAAAGGATCAGAAGGGCAGGGTCATGTAGAAGGGGTCCAGGCAGCAGTGCAAGCTAAGGGTGACCAGAAGGAGGAGGGAACAGAGACTTAGACCCTGAGAAAGCCTCGGTGCCTTGCCATGTGCCTCCTGGGCTCTGCAGATGAGTAGGGACAGATTGTCCAGAGCACAGAGAGGATGGACAGCTCCGAGTGGGAAAACCCCTCCTTCTGCCATCTAGTTTTCCAACTCTAGCCTTTGTCTCCTAGCTTGCCTGGGCCTCGGCCTCAGCTTTGGTTCCCAGGCCTTGGCCCTGTAAAAAGCAGATCTTTGAACTCTCTGTCTCCCTAATTTCTGGAACTTCAGCTGTCTGCAACTGAACAGGAAATGTAGTTGAAAGGGTCAGGCAGGCCAGTTCCCCTCCTCTGCCCTCCTGCTGACCTCCATACTCTGCTGGGGTGAGCCATAGCTTGCTGGATGTGGTCTTGTGGGGTCAAGGCATGCCCACTGGAGATGTCTGCTTGACCTGTGGGTCAGCGTCCCTCAAGTCATCAGTCCTCTCTAAGCTGTGAATGCCCTGTGTCCTTGAGGATAAAAAACAACTTCAGCCATTTTTGTAGACTAGAGTGGCAGAGATGATGGACTCTAAGCTTCTCGAGAAGACATGGGCTGGCCCCCCATGGAGACGGCAGGTGGAAATTTCTTGGTTCTGGTTTAATAGTAGATGCTGTGCTCACTGGTGGCAGGCAGACAGAAGCTGGTGGCTCTCTTCAGGCACATCTGGGTGACACCATTCCTTGGGGAAAGGTCCATACTGTTTATTGAGGGACTGGATTTAGGCAACTGTGACTTTTGCTTGTGAGCATTTGTGTCCAGCATCAGCACTGGCTGTTCCTTGCATGACAGAGAACTTAGAACTGATCACACTTTCCTGATATTTGTGAATAGCACCAAAAGGACCCAGCCACCGTCCACAGTGAAGAGAAAGAAGGCAGACAGAAGGGTTTTCAGGAAGGCAGCATCTCCCTTGAATGTGGCCAAGAGGGTCACAGCTTTGGCTGAGCCTGTCAGTTTGGACTGGGATGAGATAGTGCGAGGGGAAGAAAAATAGGAGTTTTGTCTTTGTGATTTAGTTTTTAAATTTTTATTGTTATTATCAGTATGTGTATGTGTGTGCTTGTGTGTGTGTGTGTATGTGTGTGTGTGTGTGTGTGCGCACGCACATGTGTGCATGCATCTATAGAGGCCTAAAGTCAGCTTCATGTGCTGTTGTGCCTCAGGATCCATTCACCTTATTTTTTTGAGTCAGGGTCTCTCAACAAACCTGGAGTTTGCTGATCAGGCTGGCCAACCAGTGAACCCCAGCCCGTCCCATTCTCCCTCGTGCTGGCGTTATAGGTGTGTGCCGACACGCCTGAACTTTTCTGTAGGTGCAGGGGATTGGACTCAGTCTTAGGCCTCTATGGCCAAGCGCTTTACAAACTGATCTGGCTCCCAACCCTGCTCAGGTTTTTAAGGACTGAGATTACTTTGTTTATATACTTTGTAACACTTGAGAGGCAACAGGAGTTACTAAGTATCTATTTAGCTTTTCCTCTGGATGAATCCAAATTAGAGGAAAATAGCATCCCTCACCCAGGGCTCTGCAGAGCATCTGCAGGCTCCTGCCATCGCTCAGAGCCTTAGGACAAGCTGCAGAGAGAATTGTCTATACAATGGACCTCAGGGCATCACTCATGCTCCGGGGTGCCCTTTGTGCTTGGGCACTGATTACAATTCCTTTTAAAGCTCGAGGCCAGAAAAGGATTCTCTCACCGCTAATGAACTCATGGCTTATCTTTCAAACACTCTGAGAACTTGCACTGTTCTCACCAGTGTGAGGAGAGCAAGTGGGTTTGCATCATCACCCCCTTTTCCTGGTGAGCAAGGAAGCTTCTGTTCTTATAAAGGAAGAAAGGAGAGCAGACAGAGGACAAGAGAAAATGGCTTCCTGTAGTTGTCTGGCCCAATGAGGAAGAGACCACAAACACATGGCGACTCAGCCTCCTGCTCTGAGTCTGTGCATTCATCTAGACATGTCATTCAAAAATTTTATAATCCCAGTTAAAAACTCACGGAGTCCAAGATGGTGTCTCAGTACCTTGTGTCTCCTGTTATATTTTTACCCTATTTTGTATAACTATTTGAGTTTTAGAGACTTGCCTGAGTGCCTGCATATGTATGTGCTCCATGTGTATTCATGCTGTGTATTTTAAAAATTAATAGTTTACAAAGGAATTAGGTTTCATTGTTATCTTTTTCTGAATAGAATTTATCTTTGTTGTTTATCATTTTCTGTCTTTCTTTTCTCTTGCCCTTTCCCACCTCCAGTGACCTTCTTTCCATATTTAAATTTTTACCTATTTATCATTGTCCACGCACACACTTGATGTGTGTGTAAATGTGTGTGCCTGTGAGCACAGGTGTGATTGCCACAGTACATGTGTGCTGGTCAGCTCTCTCCCTCTACCATGGATGTTGGGGATGGAACTTGCGTGGTCAGGCTTTTGCAAAACCCTTTACCAACTGAGCTATTTTACTGGCCAACATTTTTATTGAGACAATGTCTCATGCATCTTGGGTTAGCTTTGAACTGTCTGTGTAGCCAAGGCTGGCCCTGAACTCCTAACCCTCCAGCCTCTGTATCCCAGCTTCTGGGCTGATAAGAGTGTTCCACTATGCCAGAGTTGATATGGCTGTGTTCTCAAGTACTATGCCCTCGGGTCACATGATTTAGGAAGAGCCTCAGTTGCTCACAATTCTGTGTTTTATCTTGGGGAGAAGTTAGGTGGGTCCATGGCAGCTTTGGTGGTGGCCAGAACAGGGACTTGATCTGTCACTCATTCTCCCCCATTGTTTAGCAATTCCATCCTTAGGCCTGAAAACTCAAGCTCCATGATAGACTCCGATTGTCCAGGACTTGGTACCATATATGTCGCTGTAACGAGGCATTGTAATTGCAACTCCCAGCTCTTCACTTCATTGCCACGACTGTGGCTCTCAATGCATCACCTAATCCTCCGTTTCCTTTTGGATCTCTCTCCCTAGGAGCTGGTGGTCATGGGTGCTCCAGGCTCCTTTTATTGGGCTGGAACGCTCAAGGTGCTGAATCTCACGGAGAACACGTATTTTAAGCTGAATGATGAAGCGATTATGAACAGGCGCTATACCTACCTGGGTGAGTAGCTGGGGAGTCCATAGACAATAAGGGGAACTGTGAGTGCTCACCATCACCACGAGCTTTATTAATAGAAAGCAGCAGCGGTCAGGTTTTCCATTCATCAATCCCGTTACACTTTAATTAGAGTTCCTTAACATCGAGGACATCCATGGGTGATAGAGGGGACACCAAAAGAAGAAATGCAGTCCAGACTGGGTGGTTCTGTTAAAATCTGATGGGCAAGCTTCCAGGGGAACAACCATTTCCTTGCCTTGCTTGGCACCCAATCACGTTTAGCTGGTCAGGCACACAATGAATGCACGTGGATCCTGGCTTTCTCTAGGGACCATTGTGAATGATATGTCTGCTTCATCGTCACTAGCAGAAACAGTAAGAAGTGGGAATTTCCAGAGCAGCGGGCAACCTAATGGCGAGCCTTGCTCAAAGGCTCAGGAAAGTTCTCTTATTTTTTTTTTCAGTTATTTTAAGTGTCTAGAAAGAAGACAGGCACAATTTAAATTATGCCTGGCCCTGGGCTGGGTACAGTAGTGTGTAGCCATGTCCTTGCTACTCCAGAGGCCGCAGCCTCTACAGAAAGTTTGTGGAATCAAGGACATTTGAGGCCATTCGGGACTACAGAGTGGGATACTATAGAGATAAGCTGCCTTTGCTTGTGTATCAGTACCAATTCTCTACTCTTCAATTCAGGCCTTAAGAGGACTGAAAATGAAAATAAATTATAAAGGTCATTAATGACAAAATAATGTCTTTCATGCCTGCTATATGTAGATTAAGCCAAGGGAAACTCCTGACCCCCTTTTTTTTGTGCAGAGAATTCCGTGGAAAGGCCTTGCTAGGTGGGTGTAAGGAGCTAGGGGCTTGCCAATCCAGCGTAACTGTTTTGTTGACTAGTTCAGACCCAACATTGCTTTCCAAGCTTTGAGGAGCTTCCTCATCTGGCTCCTTAATGCACCGCTTATGAAGCATTTGCTCAGTGCCAGGCTTGGTGTGTCATTTCTTCTAATTTCTGAAACAGCTTTACAAGACCGCTATTATGACTGCCGTCTGCAGTTCATAGGTGAAGAAGTGGGAAGGCATTATGTAACTTGCCAAAGTCACATGGCTTGTAGGTAGCAGCATCCATTATAAAGCCTTGGTTTCTGATGCAGGGTCTGAAGCCCCAACCCCAGGGTGTGTGCTGCGGTCACCACTTGTCTCTGATACTGAACCTCCCACTATGCTACGAGCACCTCACATCGCCGGGGCATTGTATACTTGGTGAACAGAAGGGACTCAACACTGAGTCAGGAATAAAAGGTGCGAGAGAAACACACCTAGCTGGGCGCAGTGGTGCGCATCTATAATCCCAGCACTCAGGGAGGCAGAGGCAGGTGGATTTCTGTGAGTTTGAGGCCAGCCTGGCCTACAAAGAGAGTCCAAGACAGCCAAGGCTACACAGAGAAATCCCATCTCAAAAACAAAACAAAACAAAGCAAAAAACAGCAAACAAAAAAACCCAAAACAATAGCTGGTTGGTAGCTTTAGGTTTGAGGACAGATTCTGAGAATGTTGGGACTCAAGGTTTCTCCCTGTGACCAAGCAGAGGCCCTCATCTGCTACAAGGACTAGCTTGGAGTAGATGAGGGTGGGTATCACCCTTCTCACTTTTGGGAAATGTGAGTCTTCAAGTTGAGAAAAACGAGAGATAGCCATGCTAAAGTGATCGCAGCTGCCACATACCACAAAAGTCAACATATAGTCACAGCACTAGGGGATAAGGTCATGAGAAGGCTTGGATGATATACAGCAAAGTAGACTTTTCCAGCTGGCCAGAGGCATGGCTTCAGCCTGCCAGCTAGGTATTTAGAAGGCAAGAGACATTTAAACTAAGCTCCAATGCCCGTTTCCCATTGTCTCTGGGCTCCTTTCAAAAATACGGCCACCCATCTGCTCACCCATCCATGCATCCATCCATCATGGGTGTCTTTCACTTCTCTTAAAAAGGACAGGCCACAGTTGCTAGCATCAAGTTCTCTGGAGTTGGGCAGATTGGATTTGAGTCTCACTTGCTAATCTTAGGTGTGGTTATCTGGCCATGTATTGTCTATATGCAAAAAAAAAATATTGAGATATTTTACAATATTAGGAATTGAACCCAGGGCCTTGCACATACCTAGCAAGCATTCTACCATTGAGCTGAACCCCCGAGCCCTATATTCATTTTCTTGACTCAGATGGGGTTTGCATTGTAAGGATGTAGTCATTCATGAATTTGTACATGTTAGCGTATGGACTACGTTGTTAGAATTACATTTCCACAAAGTAAGAAGCACACAGAGTATGGTTTTTTGTTTTTGTTTTTTACCAGCCTGCTTGTTCCTACAGGACAATAGGAAGGCACAGTCCTCACCGTGTGCTCGTGAGCTTGCATCTCTGTGAGACAAGCTGTTCATTATGAAAAGATTGTCAGCTTCCGTTTGCCCTCCAGAAGGCTCTGTGTCCTAGGAATCCCAAGAGCACACTGCCCAGACACCTACCTAGGCTGTGTTTTCTTATCTGACCTCCTTTCTCAAGTGTGTCCCTGCTTTCTTCCCATCCCGTTCAGGCTACGCAGTGACCGCGGGCCACTTCTCTCATCCGTCCATCACTGATGTGGTAGGAGGTGCCCCACAGGATGAAGGCATTGGAAAGGTGAGGAGACACGCCTGAGCATGGTGCAGTGCCAGGCAGAGGAGGGGAGGATGCTGCCCTGTTGGGACTCCCCAGTTTGCTGTGCCCTGAACACTCCCATAGGCTGATGAGGGGTGGGCTGGCGGGGAGCGCTCTGTCTCCTTTTGGTCACGCTGAGAGAGTTCACCTTGAAAGCTTACAGTTAGATATTACTCTTTGCCAATTCTCTTCTTTGCAACTGACCTCGTGTGTGACCTTAAGGTATTCTTCAGAGGAAGGGTGTCTGGTGGTGTTCAGACTCGAATACCACCACCTTCCCAAACCTTTACCTCGATTCTGACCTGATGAAGCCAGATCTTACCTGTAATGCCTTTAGAGCTTTGTAATGCCGGATTTTCACTTGTTCCCCCAATGTTTCAGGAAAAAAAGGATTGTGTTTTTAGACTAGTGTAAGCATGGCTAGCCTGGGAGCGTGTAGATATGGCTTTCTCTGGTGTATCTCCAGGAAGGCGGAGGACACCCTGTGGCCCAGAGTGCCCTGAGACTCTGGGAGTTATGGCCTCTAAGGGCCTAGTAACGGGAGCTGTAGCTGTCGGTAGCACTTCCGCTGGACCACTGGAGATCCGCTTTCATCTTACCGGTTGTGTTTATTACTCTTCTCACTGCTGTGACCTGTCATGCCTGCCAAGAAGCCATTTAGGGAAAGGAGGTTTTGTTTTGGGGTTGAGTCTGAGGAGATACTCTCCACCATGATGTGGAAGGCATGGCGGCACACAGGAAGCTTTGCATCCACGCGCCAGGAGCAGAAAGCTAGCCTCGAGGCCTGCCCCCCAACTCCCACCTTCAGTGAGGCCCAACTTCCCTACCCTCCCAAACAGTAACACCCGCTGAGAACCAGGTGTTTTAAACATATGAGCCTATGGGGACCTTCCACATTCAAACCAGAGTGTTGGGAAAAACTGAACAGTAGTGTAAATTTTGGGCCCATAGTCCCAAAAGTAGACCAGTGACTGTGTGGGACCGTATCACCTATGGTTCAGAGAAGTGGAAGCCTAAGTTCTGGCTAATGAGCACCTTCATCGAAAGGTCAGAGAGCTAAGAGCATCAGCTGACAGACAGGCTTCCTTGAGACGTGCTCATGACATCATCGCTATGGGTTATCTTGGGCAGGCGGCAGCAGTGGCTCCTGTTTCTGGAGGATGATGCTGTGGAGAGAGGCCCTTTGAAAGTGAAAGCAAATGTCAAGGCCAAGGCAGAGGCTGTTGGCATTGGGCAGTTGAACTCTGATAACTTCTGTCAAGAGCTGGCTCTGTCTGAGTCACATGAATTCCTCCACATAGCAGAAGAAAAAGCCCCAATGGTGGTGGCGCCATCCAGGGAGGAAGTAGGGCCACCAGACTTCTCTGTGTGACCTTTAGGATTTGTTCATATTCATTCCTGGTGTGAGAACACCAGGGCCTTCATACCAACATGCTGTTCCTCAGCCCAGGAAAGGGCCCTTTGCCCTGGCTCTCATTAGCTCATCTTTACATATTATATAACCAGAGAGGCTGCAGAGGTGGCACACTGATTCAGTGCTTGCTGTCCTCGTAGATGACTAGAGTTTAGTTCCCAGCATGCACTTCAAGCAGCTCCCAGCTGCCTGTAACTCCAGCTCTGGGAGATCTGATGCCTTCTGGACTCTCCACATAGCACATACATGGGGCATACATCTTGCAGAGAACTAGAGTTGGTTCCCAGCACCCAGTGGTGGCTCACAACTATCTGCAACTCCAGTTCCAGTGGGTCCAGTGCCTTCTTATGACCACTGTGCGCACCAGGCATGCATGTGATCTACATACACACATGCAGGCAAAACACACATATGTGTAAAATAAATCAATAAATCTCTTTCTAAAAACAAGATACAATCAATGAACTCATAGTGCTAGGAGCCCTCACACACACACACACACACACACACACACACAAATCCCACAATAAAGGGATTTTTTTTTAGTGTTTACTTGCTTCTTTCTAAAACTAAACCCATGTTTATCCACACAGATTTCATAGTTCTAAAGACTCTGTAGAATCATTTTGGGGCGGTTATCTCCAGTGTTCACCTCCACCCCAGGACTCCCAGGATTGAAAGAGTTAAAGAGAAAGCTTGTCTATCTTCAGAGAGCTGGGAGTGGGGATCGCTCAGCTCTCAATGGGGAGTCCTTCTGGGCCTTGCTGTGCCTGGTTTCGACAAACTCTGTGGTTTGGGAGCTGTGGAGACCATTTCCGCCCCAGGATTGAAGGACGCTCTCTTTATAGAGCGGCTCAGAGTTCCGTTGTCACAGTCGTGATCACTGATCAGTGTCCACACACCTGTGAGAGACAACAGGCAGACACTGATGGATATCTTTAGTCAGTGCTTTCAACCTGACTACGATTCTTTTTAAATCCATAGGTTTATATATTCAGAGCGGACCGAAGATCAGGGACCCTCGTAAAGATTTTTCAGGCATCAGGAAAAAAGGTGAGTCTTGGTGTGGTTCCTTCAAGGATGTGCATGACCTGAGGGCTCATGCTCGGGAGGAGACACAGGTTTGCACATGGCTAAGTTACAGGCTGATTTTAAAAGGTGTCATGGTGCAGGCGCTGGCATTCAGATGATGTGTGCTGTCCCTCTGCCTTTCCTTTCACTCCTGTCTCCTCTAGCTGCTCAGGTATGCACACCTTCAGCCCACAAAGATCAAGTACTGTCAAGGGCAGGCAGGGAAGTGGCCACTCAAGGGACAGGAAGACCAATCTTCCCCATTGTCTCTGTCTCATCTGCCCGATATTGCCTCCTCTTCCAATGTCCTTGACTCTCCACTGCCACTGCCAGGGGGACTGCTATCACAGAGAGAAACTTCAAGTGAACCCTCCTCAGTTCCATGTACAGGGATGTTCAATCCACAGCCTGTAGGCTGTGTGCCCCATAGGTTAATGCATCCAGCACAAAATTACAAAATTCCTTAAATACTATGAGGTGTTTTTATTTGCTTAGTTATTTGTTTGCTTGCTTTGTGTAACTATTGTACTGTCCTCAGATATGAGCTTTTTGGTAACAACGTGGTGTTCTTAGAGCGCTGAGAAACAAATAGCCACAAAGCCGTCTCTGAAGGCTGTCTTGGAGGAGGGGTCTCTTCCTGTGACAGCTACCATGTTCTTCTCCATCCCTGTTTCCCCAAAGTTTCCATTGTAACCATGAGATTAAGCCAGTAGAGTGGTTCCACGATTCATTCACATCCTTTCCCTAGTCTTCCTTGTCCTGTCTGTGTTCTTGCAGCTTAGCTCAGCAAGAAGGTGTGGCTGAGTTTAGCAGCTCAGTGGGATAAGCTTGAGGCCAGGGGGATTGTGGGGTCATGTGGAGGATGTTGGAGGCCTTTGTGGGCTCTGGGAAAAAGCTTAGGATGCATGGAATGTGGGAGGGAGATGCCAGGAGGCTTTGCCCGGAAGTTTCCCTGAGACAAGGAGAAAACAATGAATGTTCCTTCCTGGCCCACTTCCTTTGGTTTCTGCTTCATTCCTGCCCTGCCATGATCTTGCTACACACCAGCTTAGAAACATTCCATGTTGTTCCAACAGTGAATGGTATTTGGAGTTGAAAAAATCTCATATACATATAGTTGTTATTCTTTTTCTATGGTTGCAATTCTAACAACCTTAATATATACACAGTATATAATGATCATAACCTCTGCATGAAAAAAAGTGTACCCACAAACTTGGCTTTGCTTTTAGCTCTGGGAAGTGTGCTGGCACGTGTTATTTTAACATTCTCCAAACCCCAAAATATTAGCATCAGAAGGTAACCATGAAAAATTTGCAAAATACGTTTTCTAAGCAACCCTAAAGTTTGAAAAGAAATAGCTGCATACACTTTGTGATATATAAAAAAGAGCCTCCCCCTTACAAACAAACCAAGCAGGGTGTGGCTATCCTAAGACAGACGGATGGTTGTGTCCATTGTGGCTAGTGTGCCTGCATCGGACAGCATGAACACCCTTTCAGAGTGGCTGCAGAACAGGACTCTGCCCGGCGTTGCTTTCTGAGTGTCCTTCTATTGTCCTTCTGGTCAGGTTTGGAGCGTGGCTTCCAATTGTATCTCAGTGAGTCAGGTTGGGGGGGGCAGTTTGAGAGTAGATGCCGTGCAGTCTTTGAGAGCCCTTGTCTAAGCTGCCTGAGGAATCCATGCATGAGTTCTAGGGCAGACACGTGTGTTTGAATGGCTTCATCATGATGGTAGACACTGCAGGGTCACAGCCCTCTCCTTCCACCTTCTCAGTCTCCCTCCGCCTCTGCCTCCTTCCTCCCTCCCTCCTTTCCTTCCTCCTCCCTTCTTCCCTCCCTCCTTCCCTTCCTCCCTCTCTCCCTCCTTTCCTTCCTCCTTCCCTCCTTCGCTTCTTTCCTTCCTCCCTCTCTCCCTCCTTCCCTTCCTCCCTCTCTCCCTCCTTTCTTTCCTCCTTCCCTCCTTCCCTTCCTTTCTTCCTTCCTCCTTCCTTCCCTTCTTTCCTTCCT
>NW_026586383.1:7890134-7951949 GCF_907164565.1 Psammomys obesus
CTTCCCTTCCTTTCTTCCTTCCTCCTTCCTTCCCTTCTTTCCTTCCTTCCTTCTCTGTGTGTATATGTGCATGTGTGTGTATGTGTAGGGGGAGTTTGTGGGGGGTTGTGTGTGTATGTAGGGGGATTTGTATGTGTGTGTAGGGGGGATTTGTGGGAAGGTGAAGTTGTGTGTGTGGTCATGTGGACACGCACACCTGTGTTTTTCCATGTGTATGTGTGCATCTGCCTTCCTTAGCCACTCTCTACCTTATTTTTGAGAGGCCCTCAGTTGGGCTGGCTGCCCTGAGTGTGAGCTCCAGGGATCCTGAGTCTCTTCCTCGGCACCAGAGTTATGGCTGCTCAGGCTCGGGTCTTCATGCTTGCACAGCAGTACTTTACTGCCGGAGCCAGCTCCTCAGACCCCTCCTTTTCCTTTCCTTGGGGCTCCTCTCTGCAGAGCCTTCACCCTGCTCTGGAGTCACTGAGACATCGCCTTCACCGGCACCTTCAGCTGCCTGTATGTCGCCATCATCTATCCGACCTGATGTAGGGCCTTCCCCTTCTGTTGGCTTGTTCTGCTTATTGCTAGAAGAGAGTCTCAGCTCTCTGACTGTTCCACTATCTCATGGAAGGACATGACTTCCCCGTAGCTTTGCCCTTTTGTCCAGGGCTACATGTACAACAGAAGGCTCCCACTCAGAAAGCCACCCGCCCACTTCTGTTTTTGTTTGGCTCCACTTTGGTTCAAATTGTCTGGTATCCTGGCTCACTTTCAGTAAGAAAGAAAAAAAACAATTAAAAAAATGGTCTGCTGTTTCTTGAGTTGACACCTTACAACAGTAAACTCAAGAGTCTGTACTAAGCTTGTGGCTCAGATGTGAATACAGACACACTCCAAGCTACTGAGGATATCTGCTTAAGGAACTCTGCTTCCAAAAATGTGTTCTTGACATGTCAAAGTGTTATCAGCTTACCTCAGTGGGTAAAGTTGTCTGCATTTAAAAACCTGAAGGACTTTTGATCGGACACCCATGAAGATAATAGCTCCCTGGGATTAAGCCAATCACCCCAGGGGCTCAGCCCAAGAGAACAGCTGTTGGCTTTGCTCTTCTGGCCTTGCCTGGGTTTGTAAGCAGCATCCCCAAGGCCCTCAGGGCCAGTGGTAACCTCAGGAAGTTGATTGAAGCACTCTCGCCTCTCTCAAACTCCCCAAGGTCACCTGCCAGCGAGTCTCACAAGCAAGAGAAAATTCTGGGCCCTTCTAGCTGAAAGCATTCACTTAAAAGCAACCGTACGTCTTGTTAGAAGACGTTCCAAACCTGCAGCCCTTCAGGGAGGGCACAACATTGCATGCTCCTGTTTGGCACACACAGCGTTTGCTTATTTACTTATTTAACCCAGAACTGGATATTAGCCTAGGATCTCTATAGCCCAGGATCTCTGGGCTGTATCCTTAGCTCTTTTGTGATTTTTACTTTAAAAAGACTTACTGTTTTTTTACAATTTTAAACTCTGTGTGCATGTGTGTGAGTGTTTGCATGTAAGTGAAGGTACCATGAGAGCCGGTGACATCACATGCCCCTGGAACTGGAGGTCAAGGCAGTTGTAAGCTGCTCAGTGTAGGTGCAGGGAGCAGAACTCAGGACCTCTGTGAGAATGGTGTGCGCACGTAACCACTGAGCCACCCCTCCAGCCACTCCTTTACTTTTGAGGAAGGGTCTTGCTAAGCTTTCTAGGGTGGCCTTGAACTTGGGGTACTCCTTCTTCAGCCTTCTAAGTACTTGGGGTTGCAGCCCTGGGCCACCAATCCTATAGCAATCAGTCTAAAAAAAAATTAACACGTTGCCAGCATTTGGTACTTAAAGTCAAAATTTAGATCTCTTGGAAACGGAAAGGCTGGTGTGCTGGGAGCAGCTGTCCTGGTGATGTCAGCCACAGCTGGGTGGGGCTGCTGCTTCAGCTGGGCCGTGAGCTCCAGGCTGGGGCAGCCCCACCACTCGCTGTCACAACTCAGACACCACTTCCCACCTGAAAGCACGCTTGAGCTGCTTGTTTTTCTTTCACTTGTTCCCTCCAGGCAAAAGCCCGGGCCTTTGGCCTTCGAGTTTGAGATGAGGGGTCTAAACCACCAGACCCTGGGCTAGGGGATGGCTCTGTTGATTTTAGAGTCTTGTTGCCCAAGTGTGATCCTTGGGTCCTCAGAACGCATGTGAAAAAGCTGAGAGTGTAGCATGCTCTTGTACTCTCAGCACTGGGGAGGAGGAGAAGTGCATATGGACCTGCACACGTGTGGACTTGCACATGTGTGTTCTTGTATTCACATGAACATGCACCACGCCATGACATACACACACACACCAAGACTGGGAAGAAGTAACAGGTATTGATTACACTCTGATTCACAGAGAGCCTGTACAAACCCGCCCTGTTGTACTTTCCTACCTGTTTGTGTTGTGAGATTTTATGTTCCTACTTGCTTTGCCTAGTCAAATGTGTGTGTGTGGCACATATATAAACATGTGTCATTCTGTGGGGACTGGCCTGTCTACGTGCCCCTGAGAGGGCTGCCCCCGGCTAGCTGTGGTCTCCAGTTGACTGGAAGGTCCTCGGACTTGGGTATGTCACCGTCCCTCGGCCGACACAGCTTCTGAGGGGCTTCGGACGTATACTCCCTAAGCTGGTGGGCTAATGAGGCGAGGGCCCTGGCCTGTAAGGACAGACTCTGAACAGGTTGTCGTGACTGGACTTGGTTGCAGATGGGCTCTTACTTCGGCTCCTCCTTGTGCGCAGTTGACCTGAACATGGACGGCCTCTCTGACCTGCTTGTGGGGGCCCCCATGTTTTCTGAGATCAGAGATGAGGGGCAGGTCACCGTCTACCTCAACAAAGGAAGTGTGAGTACACTATGGGGCAACAGGGAGGTGGGTGTTGGGGAGGGATACCCCATAGGGATGAGCATCCACTGGGCCCCGCTGGGAGTGAAGTGTGCTTGGGCCGTGCTACCCAGAGGAGATGAAGCCTTGGGTCCTGCATGGAAAGGGTTAATGATCCATTAGTGGACAAAAGTACACAGTGTGATGCTTCCAAGTGTGGGGCCCAGGGGCTTTAGGGTTTTCCTGCTCCCTATAAGTGATGTCAGTTCGATAGACACGTGGTAGTAAGGATCCATCGTTCAGAGGTTAACTCACTTGTCTCACAGCTCACAGCTAAAGCCTAGAGAGGCTGGATTTGAGCCTCAGCAAGTTGGCTTTCTCTCTAGGCTGCACCGCCTCTGAGAGTTTATATGATCTATTGGAGAGATGGATTGAGGTTGTCTGTGAGGAATCTTGAGGAAGGAGCAGGGATGGAGTGGAAAGGTCAATTGACCTGAGCCTGCGCTCCCAAGAGAAGGAGGCTCACTGCGGGTTGAGGGGTGAGGTGGTGGACCCTTACCTAGCTCAGCACAGAGCAGGGGATGAACTGGCCGAGGGCTGTCAACAATGTCCCTTACTCTGCAGAAACACTTTGGATTTCCCTCACCACACTCACAGGAAGAATTACAGAGCTGGCCATCTGAGCATGCTGGTGCGTGGATTTAACCATCCACAGATTGAACATGTGGGGACAAAAAAATCCACTGTGTCCTACTGAGCATGTTTAGATTTTCCTTGCCATTGTTCTCTAAATGAAGTAAATCCTATTTGCATATCATTTGCATTATATTAGACATTGTGAGATCTAGACATGGTTTAAGGCTAGGAGAGGGCACCCATAGTTTCTGTGCAAACACTGTACTATTTTATGTAAGGAATCGAATGCCTAAAGTTTTAGTATGATGGGGTATGATGGGGTCCTCCAATATTCCTAGACACCAAGGGACAGCAGTTTTTGTATTTTGAGGTGGGGGTTTCAAGAAATCAAATCATCATATCTTTATGTCACAACAAAAGGCAGCCCCTGTTGCGGTGGGCTCTGAGTGTACAGTAGCACCAGAATGCCTCCATACAAGGGAAGGTTTAAAGATTCTGAAGCTTGCAGACACCAGGGGTTCTAATGTCCTGGGATTTGTTTGTCAGCGATTCATGGGGACCATGGACATTCTTGGATGGTTTCTGCTGCCATACACAGTTATGCCAGCTCAGTGTTTGCCCAGGAATCTCTGAGCCACATATGATGTAGCCCTCACCCAGGGGTCCTGGGTATTGAACCTGGACCTCTGACAAGGTTACTAATGCCTGTTTTGTGCAAAACCTCAGACACTTGTAGGAAAGGGCACAAGAGAAGGGAAAAATAGAAAAATGGACACTTCTTTGGTTACCAGAATCTAAGGACCCTACCCTTCACCTCTCTACCAACAACCAGAGTTGGGAATTTAAGGAATAAATAGATTTATTCAAGGCCAGCCCTGAGGAAAAGACAGGAGAGGCTGTGATCTCAAGTTGACATTCTGGGTGGGAGGCTCAAGCGTGCACGGACACGGGTTTCATCAAGGCCCTGGACAGGACGCTGATGTGCTGGTGAGGCCGTTCCACCTGGAGCCCATCCCCTCTCCTCCAGAACTTGATCTAGGACCCTGGTCCTGGACCAGCACATGAATTTTCTTTATAGACGAATGCAGCTCATTTGCTCTGAAAGGAGGCCCTCAGAGACCCCCTCCTTATGATTTAGAAAACCCCAGGGTGGTCTAAAAGGAATTATGGAAGGGAGCAGAGATGGCAGTCTCTCTCTCTCTGTTGTACCTTAAAACGGTGCTGGACCAGATGTTGTGGCTCACGCCTTTAACCCTAGTATTCAAAAGGCAGAGGCAGGAGAATGCCTGAGTTTGAAGCCGGCCTGATCTACACAGAGACTAGCCAGAGCTACACCGTGGGACATTGCCTCAAAGAAAACAAAAACCAAGTTTGGAGAAGAGTTAGGCTGTACAGAAAGCTGAGAAGAAAGACAGTGTGGGGCTAAGGAGAGGGTAGGCTTGCCTGTCTGGACTTGGCCAGGTGGGGCTCAGCCATTGGTCCGCCTACCATTACCTTTCTTCTAAAATGTGTCTCGGGCTATTTTCAGACTCTCTCGTTGCGTAGGTGAAAGGCCGTATTTTGCTATGAGGAGAGATAGTTGGCTTCCTGTGGTTCTGCCAGCTGTTTCCTGTGCATGGTTGTACCCTAAGAGGGTGTCGTTCTGAGCTCTGAGTTTTCATTGTGCTTTTTGGCCCCCTTCTCTTTGTCCCCCCTCCATCCTGTTTCCCAGGGAGCCCTTGAGGAGCAGCTAACCCTGACTGGAGATGGCGCCTACAATGCCCACTTTGGGGAGAGCATCGCCAGCCTGGGGGATCTGGATGATGACGGGTTCCCAGGTGAGTGAGTCCTCTCTGGGGCACGGGGTCCCTCCAGGTGCTCGACATGCTGAGTTTGTGTCTGGCTCCTGTATTTCCTGTCTCAGCCCTGAAGGTACAGCAGTTCTCCTGGGTAGAAAGGGGCACTCTCAGAGAGGGGCGGGGCACCAGAATACGGCTTCTGCACAATCCATTCTCATCAGCTCCGCTCCTGCACTGTGTGTTTGTAGCGGCCTCTGGGGCTTGTCTTCGGGCTCCTGCCCATCATAGAATGTTTGACTCTGGGGTGGGAGGCTCAAGCATTCAAGGACACAGGTTTCAGCAAGACACTGGACAGGAAGTTGATGTGCTGGAGGGGCACCTGGGACTCTCTGTCCTGTTGTTGGGGAAATGAATAAGGAGAGAATAAGTATTTTCTCCCCCGAAAATGTCAGCCTAGTTGTGTATGTGTGTCAGAAGAATGGGTGGGTTTGTACCTACTGTCCATCTCTTCTTGGACAATGGTACCCTCATAGCCTTTTGGCTTCTCTCTGTGGTCTTTTGGCACCTCTTCCCCTCACTGTGTGTGGAGCACACAGACATTAGGAGCCGCTTCTGCAGGGCAGGGATGCGGCTCATTCTTAGGCCACACCCCTTCAATACGTCACATCATTGGCCACAGGTGGCTTCACTCAGTGAGAGGACTGTCATGGCGAGGTCACGGGAACACTCGCCCCTCACACTTGATCTCACTTTAACAGACATATGACTTATTAGAAGTCAGGGGAGGAGCGGAAGGAAGAGTCAGGCTTTGTTCCAGGAGCTGTCATTTGTGAGAATAATGTTGGTGTACATGTGGAATGAATGCCACTTTCACCATTTCCTTTACCTAAAATAAAGTTGACGTTCTCACTGACTGGAGAATGCTGACAGACGGGGGTTAGGATGGGTCATGTTCAGCTGTGGCTCTCTTATGGATCGCTCCAGGGTCCTTTTCTCTGAGGAGGAGAAGAGGCACTTTCTTGGGAGTAAACTGTTCTCATCCTTAGTAACTTTCCACGTCTTTAGTGTTCGGACACCATTTGCCTGATTCAGTGTTTGGATGGTGAATGGTGGAGAGGTTGTGAAATCAGGGAATGTAGACTTGATGACTGGAATGGAGAAGGCCACGCTGATATGACCCCACACGGCTGTTCTAACTCACGCTTTCCCCTCAGATGTGGCTGTCGGGGCACCTAAGGAGGATGGCTTTGCTGGTGCAGTCTATATCTACCATGGTGATGCCAATGGGATTGTGCCCCAGTACTCAATGGTAAGTGGTGGGAGGAGCCATGATGACTGTGTATGTGTATGTATGTGTTACGTATGTATGTGTGTTATGTATGTATGTGTGTTATGAATGTATGTATGTATGTGTTATGTATGTATGTATTTATGTGGTATGAATGTATTATAGAGGCTCCACTGAATGTATGTATGTATGTGTTATGTATGTATGTATGTATGTATGTATGTATGTATGTATGTGGTATGAATGTATTATAGAGGCTCCACTGAATGTATGTATGTATGTGTTATGTATGTATGTATGTATGTATGTATGTATGTATGTATGTATGTGGTATGAACGTATTATAGAGGCTCCACTGTGCACCGTGCTATGGGAATGAGGATGACAACACTTGGGCTTTCCTTTCACACTTTTCATTAGTGAAAGAGACAAGCAATTAATTAATACTGTTTTATTAAAACCAGAAAAAATTGTTAGACCCCCAAATTTACCCACATTTGAGGATACATCCTGCATACCTAAAAGAATATCTGTTTACCTTTCTTCAACTATTTTGTTATTTTTAATTGCATGTATATGTTGGGGGTGTGTGCACATGCGTGCAATGCCTACAGAGGTCAGAAGAGGGTGCTAGAGTCTGAACTGGAGTTACAGGTGGCCGTAAGCAGAAGCAGGTGCTGGGAACTGAACCCCAGTCCTCTGCGACTCCTAACTGCTGTTCTATCTCTCCAGCCCCAACATCAAAATCCTCATCTAGAATAAATAATAACTATTTATTTAAAAATATTTCTTTTAAATGCATTTATTTTACTGTGTGTGTATGTGTGTTTGTGATGTGTACACTCTCATGCATATGGAGGTCAGAGGACAGCTTGTGGGAGATGGTTTTGTTGCACCATGTGAGTTCCAGGGAACTCAGGGTGGTCAGGCTTTATGGCAAACCTGCTGAGCCACTTGCTGATACCCACAGCTATCTATTCAAAAAGAGAAAGCCAAGTGCAGTGGCGCACACCTGTGATCCCAGCCCTTGGAGGGGCAGAGGCAGGCGGATCTCTGTTCAAGGCCAACCTGGTCTACAAAGCAAGTCCAGGATAACCAAGGTTACAGAGAGATAACCTGTCTCAGGAGAGGGTGTGTGTGTGTGTGTGTGTGTGTGTGTGTGTGTGTGTGTGTGCAACTTCCTCTTTTTGTTGGCAGCTTTGGCAAACCACCTGTGTACTAAGCCAGTGGAATTAAATTTCTTTTTAATGTTTAACTGCTTTTGGACAGTGTCGTGTGCAGCTCAGTCTGCTCTCAAAGTTACTAGGTAGTTAAGGATGTCATTCATCTTCTGATTCTCCTACCTTCACCCTTAAATTGCTAGGATTACTGTGTGACACAGTACTCCATCTTATGTGGTGCTAGGAATTTAACAGGGCTTTGCTTATGCCAGGCAAACAGGCTACCAACTGAGCCTTGTCCCCAGGCCTCTGAGGAACACATTTTAAAATGTCAGCTAGAGACACAGGGACCCACAGAGGGCCTGAAAGTCATCATGGGCTGTTGTCAGACTTGGTATCAAAACCAAAGCTAATCAGAGCCCCGGTTTCACATCCCAGACTTGGAAACATGGAAGTGGCGAGCTCTTTATTTTTGCCTTGTAAGCATGGTGCTCACTCAGTCTTGCTGACGGTATCAAGCCCAGCCCATGGGAAACAAGGAAGTCAGGCTCTCAACAGAAGTTCGGTCAGGATATCTATGGGTGTGTGTAGAACGGTTTGTGTCTCTCCCCTATTGGGTCAGGGATAGAAAAGAACACACATCAAGACACCCTGTAGTCAGTCTGCAGTCAGTCTGTGGAGTGCTTGCTGAGCATGCCTGAGCTCCTGGGTTCCATCCTCAGCACCCCATAAACCATGCGTGGTGTCACACGCCTGAAATCCCAGCACTCAGAGTGCAGAAAGATCAGAAGCTTACGGTCATCCTCAGTGAGGCTATAAAACCCTTCACTAAGAAACAAAAACCTTTCAGACAGCAAATATTTGTAATTGAACACACTTGTGTGTTAATTACTTCCTGTTCACACCTGTACACATATAGATTTGTGTTTTTAGGGCTGAACTCTGTCCAGCCCAAGGTTTGTACTTTTTAAATTTAACTTTTTATTGATTCTTTGTAAATTGCACGACATGCACCCCAATCCCACTCACCTCCCTGTCCCTTCATGTCTACCCTCCACCCTTTCATCCTCCTCCACCAAAATAAAAAAAAAGAACCTTGTATAGAAGCTGCAGTGTGTCACAGTGTGTCCCACAGTGCACCCTTTTGCCCACACGTCTTTCAAGTGTTCACTGCAATGAGTCACTGGTCTGGTTTTGGCCTCTGGCTTCTGTTACATTATCAATACTGGATCCTCACAGATATCCTATTGTTGCCCTATTGTGTCATGGAGACTCTGCAGCTTTGGGTCTGCAGGACAGGCCTCTTCACATGCTCCAGGCGTTCATAGATGGAGATGTTAAGTGGGCCAACCCCAAACCCTAGATGTGGGCTTGGGTGGTATCTAATCTGGTCAGCCCACCAGCTCTCCTGCACCCACACCACCAGAGCGAGCTCTCCAGCACTGTCCTGGCTAGTTCACCCAATGCCAAAGCCTGGCAAGGGGGGAGGCCATCTCTCCCACTCTCCAGCTCTCATGCCTTCGGGACTGGCTCACCTGTAACCCCCATCGCCAGGGCTAGCTCTACTGTGGTGCCCAGGTGAGGGGCAGAGCTGCTCTCCCAGTGCTACAGCCATTGGGGGGTGGGGCCAGCTCTCCTGTTCTCAGGACCCCAGGGCCAGCTCTCCTGCCTGCAGTGAAGAGGGGCAAAGGGGTTAGGGCATCTCTCTCATGCCTATGCCAGTGCATGGCAGACAAGTGGTACTCACAACCTCAGGTTGGCTTACCCACAACCCCCACAACCAGCTCTAGTATGCTTCCTGGGCCAGGTGCCAAGTGCTCTGAAGTTCCGTTTTCCCAAGTGCTGTAGCTGGCAAGGGCCAGGGTCAGCTCTCCTGCTCTCCTGCCTTAGGGTCAGCTTCTCCACCTCAAGAGCAAGCTCTCCCATGATGCCTAGGTGAAGGGAGGGGCCAGCTCTGCATGGCCCCCAGGCAGCCCAAACCAGGGATGTCTGCCTGGCCTTTGGTGGTAATGGATCCCCACTGCTTCAGGGCCATGGACCCAGACATGGCCCTCACGGCAGCATGGGCCAGGACCTCTCCATGGCCTTAGGTGGCATCACCTGCTACTCACATCGGGTTGTTCCTCACTACCCTCAAGTCTCCAGTTCTGCCTCTCTCCGTCGTGCCCACATCTTTCCGCTTCTCTTTCTCTTCCATCTCTCCACCACTTACGTGTCCATCTTAATGGCGCCCAGGGCCTCGGGTGTGTGTGGTTGTCTCAGGAGTGTGATGCCCCACCCACGCAAAGTGGCACCAAGCAGGGATCATCTTGGCTCGCCCAGTCCACGTGAGCCAAGGTTTGTATTTGAAGAGGCACGCGTAACTAAGGGTGCGGTTTCTTTTCCTTTTATTATTAATTTATTTACTTGTGTGTGTCTACACGTGTGAATGTGTGTACACACGTGTGTGAGTGTGTGGTATGTGTTTGGACTATGTGCACGTGTGTGGTACACACAGAAGCCAGAGGAGGGTCAGGTGTCCCTGCTCTGCTTCTCTCCCTTGAGACAACTGCAGCTAGGCTGGTGTCCGTCGAGGCCCAGCCATTCTCCTGTCCCCACCCCAACACAGGCTCGTGAGGCACGCCTGGTGTTCTATGTGACTGCTGAGGCTCTTCATGTTCTGCAGTAAGTGCTCTCACTCACTGAACACAGCCCTGCAGACACAGCATCCACATTTATAACTGTTTGTGAAGCAACTGTGGGCGGGAAGTTGGGGGCTTGCTGCCTATGAGGCTGGCTCTCTCTGCATACCCCTTACCTCAGGGCTTGAAAGATACTTAGACACATGGTGAGGAGGAAGAGCCATCTCCAGAGAGCCTGTCATTTCTTTACCATGAATCCTCACAACGGCCGAATGAGACGGATACCCTTATCAGCCATTGTCTTTCTGTTGTGCCCCACAGAGGGTATTGACTCTGTCTGGAGTAGACACCTTTCTCAGCTACGTTTTGGAAAGAGGCCCAAGGAAGTCCCATGGGAAATGCACAGATACAGACTTGTGTTGCCCCAAAGTACATACACTTCGTAGGGCGTCCATCCACACAGACTGCTCTCTTGTCATTAGATACAAGTAGCCATGGAAACAACAAACTTTCGGTGATTCAGACAACTTCTCAGAGGCTTAAAACCCAGAGTGCGGCCTGCATGATCTCAGTCGGGGTTGCTGTGTCTCCCATGATGAGTTGAGAGTCATCTAAGGAACCCATCCTCAGGTGGGGGGTGGGGTAAGGGTCACTCCTCACACATCCTCCTGGCAGCTTGTGCCTGGACCTCAGAAGCTCACCACACAGAGGGGCCACCTGCAGGAGCCCCTGCCCCTCCGCCCTCTGGTGTGGCTCTCCAGTGTTTTGTTTGGTTGCTGGGTGGAATCCTTTCAGAAATCTGTAGTGCGCGTTTGTGGTTAGTGTGAAGCAGCTAGTAGGAAGCCGTGATTGGCAGCTGGAAACGGTGCCTTTGTCAGCACGCATGCTGGCTCGCTTAGCCGTCACAGAAAGAAGTGGTTTGGGGCTCTTTAAATAAAAGGGTGGAGAGAGAATGAGAAAGAGAGGAACAGCTATGATTATACTTTTCTAAGCTCTCTAATACGTATATGATAAGGCCAATGATTTAAAAGGTAAAAAAACAATCCATTAATGATAGGTTCTTCCGGGCCTGGATCCTGGACAGAGCGGGCATTGTGTGCAAGAACTGGAGGAAGAAATCAGAAACGAATCTAGGCAAGGAGATTGCTTTCCTTTGGCCCCAGCTAGTATTATTTCTGCTGGAGAAATTGTGAGATCAGAGCCTGGACTCCTCCCACATTACTCTGTAACTCCTGCCGTCTCCTTGAGCTCACAATGAAAAGTGTTGATTTTAAGATCCATAGATGCCTTTCTCAGCCCGAGAGCCCCCTGGGCATGTCGTCGCGGCCTCTGTGATCTCTCCCCGGCCCCAACAGACACAGCGTATAAACCTGGTCAAACGGAGGTTTCCCACAGTTCCTGGTTTCCATTTAGAGTTATTAGCACCGTGTAGACTTATCTTCCCGGCTTCAGAGCATAATGGCCTGCAGATGTCAGCGGCCTGCATCACCACCCGCCAAATGGACCACCCCTTACTCTCCCTGAGGCCCAGCCACAGTATACCCGAGAAACAAGAACCCACAGCAAGCTGCTTCTCAAGCTCTAGGCCTCCAGAGCCGAGAGGAGCAGTGTCGAGGTGCGCCTTTTACCCAGATCCACACACACGTTGGTTTAGACAGAGCCGAGCGGGAATCTGTGGCCGAGCCTGCTGACAGGCAGTTTCTGCAGCTCTGAGCCACCCTTTGATGTGCACACATTTCCCGTTGGTTGCCCTAACAAAAGATGGCAAGCAGCCCTCTTGGATCATCGCTGGGACGGGTCCTTCTAGTTATCAGCTGCCGAGGGCGGGGACATCCTATTTCCCTCAGTGGAGCCCGTGGACGCTTCGGCTCCACCGGGGCTTCCCCACTATATGCTGGGGTAGAGACAAGCATGAAGAAAGAGAGGCAGAGCGTGCCCCCGAATGTCTGTGAGCTTGGTTCTGTTGTGCACGTCACTCCGTGATGTGAAGTAAAGCATGCTCTTGTCATCCATGAAGAGACGGGTATAGTTTCAGGTATCAACTTGATACAGACCTAGAGTCCTGTGGGAAGAGGGACTTGGCTGAAGAATTACCTCCATCAGCTTAGCCTACCGGCATATTGGCATGTGTTTTCTATGTTGCTGTTACTGTAGGAGAGCTCAGCCCGCTGTGGTGGTGCCATCCCTCATCAGAGGGCCTCGTCTGTATTAGGAAGCTAGCCGAGCAAGCCAGAGGGAGCAAACCAGTAAGCAGTGACCCTCGTGGTTCCTGCTTCAAGCTCTTGCCTCGAGGGCCTGCCTCGATTTCCCTCCATGATGGACTGTAACCTGTAAATAGAAAACCAAAGCAAAAATAAAAACTCTTTCCTCCCCAGGTTGCTTTTGGTCAGTGTTTTTATCACAGCCACAAAGAAAGAGCTGATGAGGACACTGCAGGTGGGAGAAAGTGGGAACTGATCTGATCTCAGAAAGTGAGACTTTCTGGCTCAAGACGGCTGGCCCCTGTGAAAGGAACCGTGCTGTACAAATGTGAAGGGGTAGCTTTGAGGGCCCAGGGCTGGCTGTGTGGCAACCATCCTTTTGTCGGCATATCTTTTTGTTTTTAATTATGCTCTGTGTGTGTGTGTGTGTGTGTGTGTGTGCATGTGCAGTGAATGCAGAGACTGAGGAGGCAGAAGAGGGTGTCGGATCACCTAGAACTGGAGTTACAGATAGTTGCCTCCAAATGTGGGCCCTGGAGACCAAACTTGGAGCCTCTGCAGAAGCGGTGTGCTCTAACCATTGGCCAACCTCTCCAGTCCTGTGTTCTTTTTTTTCAAATGTGTATGTGCATGTGGACCTATGTGTATGAAGCTAGACGACAATTTCAGGTGTCATTCCCAGCAACACTCTCCACAGCGTTTGTCTCAGGGTCTCACAGACCCCGGTTAAGGAAGACCTGAAGTCTAGCCAGTGACTAGTCAGAGACACCCCTGTCCCTGGCTCCCCAGCACTGGCTTTGCAAGCACATTCAGCCATATCTGGCTCTTTATGTAGATGCTGGAGCCAGCTCTCAAGTCAAATGCTTTACCAGGTTTCCCAGACCTACAAATATTCTTGCGTGAGGCCATCTGTTGTGATGACGTTAGCGGTGTGTAAAATGTGGCATGCTAGTGGAGTCGTGAGTGTGGAATGCCTTTCAGGAGACACGGCAGATCTCCTCCCTGGGTTTTTTAGGAGGCTCAGCACCCTGCAGTTTTAAACTTACTAGGTCAACCTATGAAGCTCAGAGTCTATAGACCTCCCAATTCGAGGGATGGAGGGGAAGTTCCACACGGCTGTCTTTCCAGCTGGGTGTGTTAGTGGCCTGTCCATCGTAGGAGAGGCAGGTGAAATAGTTAGTACCTAATAGACATTTAGTTGGCAACAAACCCAGGCAAAGTTTTAAATGATGACATCTGGCCAAGGCAAGCAATAATAAGGAGGTGTGCGATCTTCAAGTACCTGCCACAGACCCTCTGGCCAAATTCTACCAGCATTTTCTTCTCTTCCAACAACTTCAGACCTGGTGCCCTGAGGAACCTGAGTTTGAACAGTCCCAGTTCTCACTTGTCCTCCCGTGCCTCTGGTTTTCTGTTGTCTCTTTCAGAAACTGTCTGGGAGGAAGATAAATCCGACCCTGCAGATGTTCGGGCAGTCCATATCAGGGGGCATTGATATGGATGGAAATGGCTATCCTGGTGAGTGTTTTCCTCAAAACCATGCCAGATAAGTGAAGATAGGTGTGTGAGATAAGATAGTTTGGGGGTTTAGTCAACAGTGGTTATTGTCAGAGCAGAATGAGACCGTTTGCCCAGGGCTGGGCTTCAAATGCTTCAGCTAAGATAAGAGACTCCTTTATACAAAGTCTTATTAAGAACACCCAAATTCTTGGCCAAAAAAAAAAATATATATATATATATGTATATATACATATATATATATGTATATATATATGTATGTATGTATGTATGTTTTCAAATCACTAAAAAAATGAGCCATCAAATATATTATACATACCAATAAAATAATATCTGCCTAAATAATTAAATAATTATGGCCATATATGTATAATAGTATATGCTAGTAATTACGGAAAAATATACACAAACAAGATGAAATGAATTTT
This sequence comes from Psammomys obesus, assembly GCF_907164565.1. Lineage (NCBI taxonomy): Eukaryota > Metazoa > Chordata > Mammalia > Rodentia > Muridae > Psammomys > Psammomys obesus. Next base: position 7,904,619 of record NW_026586383.1, read on the forward strand.
AATGAAGTATGGTCCAATGTAGCCAACATTTTATCATTTTAGTATGCAACTATTGTAAAAGTTATTAATGAGTTAGTTTTTAAAACTTAGGTCTTCAAAACCTGCTCTGTATTTTACATGCCCAGCTCCCTTTCCAGGCCTGGGGGCCACATGTGGTTGGCTGCCACTTAGGACAATGTGACTGTAATTCTTGTAAAGTCATTACACAGCCAGACAGCAGCAGTGGGAAGGCTCTCCGACCCCAAGGCTGGGCCTCCATCACTGTGGCACTGTGCCAAAGGGCATCTGGGGCTGGTTTCCACAAGGTTCTGAGTCTGTGCCTTCTCGTCCTCAGATGTCACCATCGGTGCCTTCCTGTCCGACAGTGTAGTCCTCCTCAGGTGAGATGCCGGGCTCTTGCTCCTGGGGCCTCGTTCTTCAGGAGTGACAGATGGATCTTTGTTGGGGAGGCTGCATGCCCAGGGATGCTCCCTGCATTCTCTGTCGTATTCTTCTTTAGCACAGAGTTCCAGAGTGCAGGCCTTGGCTGGGGAGCTGAGAGCTTCCTGGGGCGTTCTGACTGCGTTGGGGTGATCCAAACCCTAACCCAAGGACTGTTTGCCTTTGGCCACGACCATCCCTGTCAGTGGACGTGCTATATAAACGTTCCCGTTTCCTGTAAGCACCAGCCATCCAAAGCCTGGGACACTCTGTCTGGCCTATGATTTTGTCTTTCTAGCCAGTATCTTCAGTTAGCCCTCAACCTCGAGGACCAGGGCTGCCTGTCCACTCGCTGGTAGCAGCAGAGGGGTGGGGCATGTGCTTAGACTGGCCAAACCCTACACAGTACCATCTTTGAGTATTTCTGTCTCTGTGAGTCAGAGGAAGCAGAATTGCACTTTGGAGTGGGAGCCAACAGTTCTGCTAATAACTCAATGGCAGAACGTTCTAAAATAAACCGCTATGGCCGTAAGCTGGAAGGGATCCCAGAGGCCATGTAGTCCTCCGCACACATGCTTTGCATTTGGCCTTGCCTTCTGCAGGCCTCCCCAGAGGGACACAGTCTCCTCCTGAGTGAGGTACCCCACAGGAAAGGGCTTAGGAACTTTGACAGAACCAGCTGGCTGTGGGGTAGCTCTAAACTTTGAATTGTTAAAGTGGCAGCGTGACCTTGAGGTTGGGTGCGACCAGAGGGCAGGTGGCTTGAGTTCAAGCTGGCCTCTGCTCTTTTAGGTGAGCTTCCTTGACCCCTGTGTTCCCGGATTTTCCTCTGTGAAAGACAATGAAGGGAGTATTCCCCAGAAGCTGTGGGCTGATACATGAGAATATGAGTCAGAGCCTGGTGGAAGGGCTAGCAAGTCTTCTGTAGATGTGGTTCAGTCTGACTTCCTAAGGGTCTGATTTCTGGCCTCGTGTCATCTACACAGAAGCCCTGCAGGGCCGAAGATGAGAAAGTATTGTCCAGACACTAGATCAACCCTCCCTGGCTCCTTGGCTTATCCCACATGTGGCTGGGTTTCCGCTCTCTCTCCCTTCTCTCTGGGACGGCAGCTTTCCTCTTGGGAGATCCGGGATGTGGGGGAGCTGTAGTGGCTCTATGAGGGCTTGTCTTCCCCTAGCGGTGACCTGACAGCTCCTTGTAGTTCCCAGGGTCCCTTGTGGCTGAAACCCACTCCCTGGCTTCTCACAGTGGCAGTAAGCTGTCTTGATACCAAAAGCACCTCTTTGTCTTTTAAACGTCATCATTTTTTAATTAAATAAGTTCTTTTTCACACAATATATTCTGATCACAGTTTCCCCTCTCTCACTTCCTTGCATATCCTACCCTTCTCCTCATCCATCCAGCCTCATGCCTCTTTCTCTCCCTCTCTTTAGAAAACAGGAAAATTAGAAAATATATATATATATCTAGTATTAAAAAGAAAGGAAAAACCACAAGAAACACACAAACTTATAAAAAAAAAAAACACCCACAAAATTGGAAACCATAATAGATAAGCAAAAGATTTTTTTTAATGCTCTAACAAATATTATGAGACAAAAATTAAAAAAAAATCTCAGAAAACACCATTGAGTTGATTTTGTGTTGGTCATCTGCTGCTGGGCATGAGGCCTGGCCTTAAGCGTGGTTCATAGACTTACGGAGACGCCACTGGAGAAAACGAATTCTGCCTTTGGAAGGAGTTGTCAGTGGAGCTAGCTTCTGGATTAGGGATGGGAGATCCTGCTCACTTCCCCTTTCAGTGCTGGGACCTCATCTTTCTTCCCCTACGAGCCCTGAGCTCCAAGGAGTCTCTCTTCATCTCTCCCCTCATGGGTGTAAGTGTTAAGTAAGGAGACCCCAGACCCCAGCATGGAGTGGAATACCAGGAGAATGCACATGGCTGGGTTAGGGAGGAGCCCTCCACCTGGACAAAGGGGCTGTGAGAAGACACTGGAGGAGCAGTGAGCCCACGTGAGCTTCAAAGGAGCATCGGGCCACCACAGGAGCCCCCATTCTCTCAGCTTATACGCACCGCCCTGTGGACATGAAACTCTGTATGCATTAGATGCTAGGGATGGACGGAGGACGTGGCAGACGTGGCCCTGAGTCTTTGCTTCTACCCAGTGAGCCACACAAGTTGATGATGACATAGCTAATGCTTGATGAACACCCCCATGCACCAGACATGAACATGTTATGTGCAGTCCTGTGCTCAGCCACAGGCGTGCACGAAGAGGGGTGTTTCAGTAGGTGACTTCATCATGGCTGAGTTTAACAGCACTGACACAAGCTAGGGCAGCTATGACATCACTGTGTGGTGCACCTACGGGACTGCCATCGTACCCGTGGCCTGTCTTCCCCACTCTGCAGGGCATGGCTGTAGTCATTGTGTGTTTTCTTTCTTTCTTGGGTTACAGTTTGTACACAGTAAAAATACCAGTTCGAGCACACAGATCAGTGAGTGTTGACTGGTGAACATACCCATGCCAACTACATCACCCAGACAAAGCACATTCCTGCTGCCCTGAAAGCTTTCTCATGCTGTTAAAAATTATTATTATTTTATTATTATTGTGTTGGGGAGGTGCCATGAGGACAGCATTGTGGGATGGCTTCTGTCCTGAACCCTTATGTGGGCTCCAGGGATCAAACTCCAGTCTCCAGGCTTGGACAAGGACTTTCTCCACCAGCCCTCTCCCCAGCCCTCCCTGTGTTCTAATTGCATCTTTCTCTCCATGGGCATCTGCTCTTGTAGTATCTGTCACCACAGGTCACTCGTGCCTATCCCAGAATTCCATACAAGTGGAATTTCACCACCTGTGTTCTAACTTCTGAGTTTTCTCACTCAAGTCAGTGTCTCTGATGACCCACCCATGTCTTGCACTCAGTGTGGGTTGGTTTCTAATGCTCTGAACCACTCTGCGATGTGTGTGTTGCTATTAACCTGCTTTATGAATGAAAAGCTAGGAGCTTTGTGGGGGTGAACTTGGTTGTCAGCTTGACACATCTGGGAAGAGAGAGCCTCAGTGGGAGAATTGCTTCCATCAGATCGGCCTGTGGGCATACCTGTGGCGCAGTTCTTTTTGATTGCTAATTGGCAAAGGAGGGCGCAGCCCACTGCGGGTGTCGTCATCCCTAGGCAGGTGGGCCTGATCTGTATGAGAAAGCTGGCTGACAGCAGTGACCTCCCATGGTTTCGCTTCAAGCTTTTGCTTTAGCTTTCCTTGATAATGGACCAGAACTTGTGAGCTGAAATGCCACCCACCTCCTCACGTTGTTTTTAGTCATGCTGTTTATCACAGCCACAGGAAAGCAAAGCTTTTTAAAAAAATTCCAGATAGTGATAAGTGACGGAAGGGCTACATGGTCAGGGACAGCGGTGGTGTCACATTTAGCAGAGAGGACCAGGTTGGCATGTCCTGGAGGAGGTGATGCCAAAGGCCAGTGGTTACATTGGCTGATGCAGCTTTTGGGAATGGTGGCAGGAGCCCTATGCCCGTGGTTAGGGGAACGAAGGAGACAGGGGCTGCCTTTCCTGAAGCTGGGGTGCTTCGGGATGGCTCAGAGACAGTGTTTCAGGGAAGTCAGGTTTCGAGTTTCTCCTGATTTGGGGTGAGATGAGCAAAAAGGAATGGGCATGCCTGCAGACAGGGCTGTGTTCATTGTAGCTGAAGGCACTGTCAGACACACCTTGGGGTTTCGGGAAGCTTTGGGCTGAGGCTGAGAGAGAACCCGACTGAGCTTGTTCAACTGTGTGCACACAGATGAGCTTCTTGGACAGAGGAAGACCAGGGCTGGTTTTGTCACCTGTCCCTTCCTGCCAGGAGAAGTAGAGCACTGCCATGTGAAAACTGTATCCTGGCCACTTTTCTCATTTACCTGGAAGAGCAACGTAAAGATCTCTCTGCCATTGAAAAGCACTCCAATTACCTACTTCTCTGAAGTCTTAAGAGCACTTCTGACCCTGTCCTTGGGTGCCTCCTTGCTGCTTTACCTCAGAGGTTGCTGGGTGACAGGTGGGCTCCACCCTAGGAGTGTGAGCTGGCTCCAGCTCTGCCCTCAGGAAGTTTGCTCAGGAGGGCAGGTCTTGTATTCCCATGATAGGAGCCTGGTGCAGTGCCACAAAGGAGCAAAGGAAGTGAGCAGAGAAGCTTATGAAAGATTGCTTTCCTCATCCAAAAACAATGCTTCAAGTGGGAGAGGGAACTGATGTAGCAGATATGGGAAGGAGATGGACCCAGGAGGGCCTTTCAAACCATACTGCTGTGCCTGTGCAAACCTTGTGCAGCAGTCTGGGCTGCTCCTCCTGTCTCCTGCTTACCTCCCCATGCTCAGCTGAGCTTTCTGGGAAGGGACCATGCCTTCTTTCTGACAGACTGATAAAGGGATGGACGAGCCTTTCATCTTTTTTTTCCATAGCCAGGCAGGTCAGGGATTGTCAGGGTGTCATTGTAGAAAGGAGCCTAGCTCTCTCTCTCTCTCTCTCTCTCTCTCTCTCTCTCTCTCTGAAGCTTTGGATACTTTGTCTCTGTTTGTGTGTCCTGTGCTGTGTCTCTCCTCCCTCACAAAGATTGGCTTCAGACTCAGATTTTCTTTAGTAAGGTAGCAAGAAGAGTTACCTCACAGAGCTAAGACCACACACACACACACACACACACACACACACACACAGAGAGAGAGAGAGAGAAATATACATACATACACACAGAGATAGACAGATACACACAGAGAGAAACAAAGAAGTATACATACATATGTAGAGACAGACAGACAGACATTCACACAGAGAGAGAGACTACTACGGAGGCTTTCCAGGGAGAGACCAGTTATGAGGGGACCAGTGGGCTTTTATCCAGTAACGTTTTTATTGCTGTGACCAATTGCCTGGAAACAAACAAAAACAAACAAAAAACCTTAGCAAGCTAAGGCAGGAGACGTTTACTTGGACTTATAGTTTAAGGGTATAGTCCACTGGGAACTCATGAGGCTGCTGGTCACGTGGCATCCATAGTCAGGAGGCAGAGAGAGACAAGGGCTGGTGCTCAGCTCACTTTATCTTCTCTGTTCAGTCAGAGACCCCAAGCCCTTGGGATGGTGCTTTTCCCATCTGGGTCTTCCTGCCTCTCTTAACCTACTCTAGAAACTCTGTCACACACTTCCACGATGATTCCAGATCCCCTTAAGTTGACAAAGCTCAGCACGGCCTCATTTTTGCACCGGCTAGGGCGAAATGGTCTACTTTCTAAGTAAGCCTAGCGCCCTGAACCGGAAGAAAGCCGTGAGACCACGATGGCGGTTTCGTCCAGGCTTCAAGTTGTTGCCTGACTTCATTTTGCCCCACAGCCAGCTTTGCCCAAAGCCTCTTCACTGCCTTGTCACAGCTGCCCTTCTGTGGACCCTCCCTTCTCTGCAGCGGCAGCAGGCAGGGGCCCCTCGCGCCATCTGTGCTGGGTGTCTTCTCAGTGCTTCATGCAGCCAGGTTTTCCTTTCACGTTCTCTGTCCTGGAGTTGGCTGGCCATCCATTCCATCTGCCCTGTCACCCCAGTGCACGTTAAATGAGCCTTACACACACACACAGAGAGAGAGAGAGAGAGAGAGAGAGAGAGAGAGAGAGAGAGAGAAGAGGCTTATGCCCTTTAATCTCATGTCACCCCGGAAGGTCAGGGCTCCGGGAGGGAAGAGGTTCTCTTTGTGGGGCCTAGAGGGGAGAGGGTCAAGCCACAGCTTCGGTGACACCCTCCTGAGCAGACATTTACTGCGGGAAAGAGATGCTAGCTTCTGCCTCTGCTTTTGTCTTGGTGCCCCAGGGGAGTCCAGGGATGCCGTCCACCCAGCAGGCGCCGGGGCGGGTGCTCATGTCAGGGGGAGGGCTGTGTTTATTGGATTTCATTTTGTCCTAAGGCCAGACAGGTTGATTCCTTAAAGTGTTTTGCTGATACCAGCTGGGACTTCATTAATCAGCTCTTTTTAGAACATACTCAATGGATTGATAGACATAAATGAAAGAGGATATTTGACCAGCTGGATGAGATAGAGCTTTGCCAAGTTCTAACTCACACTGACATGGAGAGGACCCGCTCAGTGTGTATCTGGTGTTCCCAGTCTCACTGTCCCTCTCTCCCCTCCTTTTCATTTCTTTAATGCGAGTGCTCGCTCTGTGACCCAGGCTGGCCTAGAACTCTGGGAAACCCTTTGACTCCAGGTCCTGGGCCTCGGATTCCAGGAGTGAGCTGTCACGCCGGCCTTGTGTCTAGCTCCCAGGCCCTGACTGACTTTGTAGCAACGTCTTGTCAGAGCACCACTGCCTCCCCAATGAGACAAAAAGCGGAACTTCTTGGGTGAAATTTTAAATAATCACCCAGCATCTGGTGCTTGATTTATGGCTTCAGCCAGCTGTGTCTCGTTAACAACTAACTTGCCTTTGTTACCGGGAAGCAAACCATTAGTATTTTAGGGAATGCGCTACTTTTAAAACCAGAAAAAAAAGCACTTACAGAGCACATTGGCCTTTCTCTCTTGGGGCATTTCATGCTTTAATTAAACACTGGCTGAAGGCCCAGGCTCTATCCTGCCTGTGGACTTCATGTTTGGTTCTGTGAGCTGCTACTTAACATGGGTTCCCCTCCCCCTCCTCGTCCTGCAGGGCCAGACCGGTCATCACGGTGGATGTCTCCATCTTCCTCCCAGGCTCCATCAATATCACAGCGCCTCAGTGTCATGACGGACAGCAGCCTGTCAACTGCCTGAATGTCACTGTGTGCTTCCGGTTCCACGGCAAGCATGTGCCGAAAGAAATTGGTAAGAACTCACAGAGCCAGGGCTCGGGGTCCCTGTCTTAGTTGGTGCCAAGTTACAATACGCTGGATGCTCCAAGCTCCTTCTCACTTTATGTCCCAGGGGGCTTTGCAGGCAGGCTGCCAGTGGGCCGGACAGTCTTCTTCTCTGAGGCTCCTCTTTTCGCTTTCCTGCTCATTTACATATTTCAAATTTCACATACCCTCCAGCTCTAGGACATCCTTTCCCCCAAATGCACGAGGACCAGTCTGGAACTTACTGGGTGGGGCAGAGTGTGGGCTGGTGAGATGGAGTGCCTGAGCCTTGCCCATGAGGAACACTCTGTGCAGTTAACATAAACAATGAGAATCTAGAGCCCTCCTCCCCCAGCCTGGCGCACCGATAATCCACACAACACTCAGCTTGCAGCAGGTTCCTGGGGAAGTGAGGGAAGTTGTGTTCTATGCTGGGGTGGGACTTTGGTTTGGCTGCTCTGGGACCATCCGTACTCCTGCCAGAACCCTTCATCCATGCTCTGTACATTAGCCCAGTGGAACCATTGCTTCCCCAAGTTGGATGTTAGTTAGGGGATCACAGTTTCTTTTGGACTTTGCTTGGTCTTTGGAGGGGATAAGCATTTGTTTACGATTCTTTAGGGAAAGGGTTCCTGAACTATCATTCTGGTTTTTTCCCTGTCATTTTCATAAAAATAAAGCACATTTCAATCAGAAATACAGCCACCTGCCAGAGAACAAGGTGGCTTTGGAGTGGGGAGTTTGGGAGAGAAAAATGGATGACTGCTCTGGAAATGTGAGTCATCAGTGAGGGAGAGGGAAAGGTAGCCTCCTGGAGCTGTGTAGGCCTAGGCCAGTGGTGGGTAGCCCTCCAGGTCATCAGGAAGGAAACTCTTGGTTCCACAGGGATAGGAAGAGCAGCTCTCCAGGCTTCAGGTGGAGGAAGGGGGAGGTATCTTAAGGGCACAGGATCCTCTACCCAGGGTAATCACCTGGGTCTCTGCATTCAGAGTGCCGCATCTGGGCAGCCCCACCTGGGCACCTGAATTACAACCAGGGGTGGTATTTTCTGTGGCCTCAGTCTGGTTACAAGACATGGGTCTTCAATCACTTGACCTGTTTGGAGGATGGCTTTGGCAGCCAGAGCAGCTATGGCAGTCTTGTCCCTCGGGTTGCTGCTTCTTGCCCTTGGAACCTCGAAGCCCTGGGCATGAACACCAGCCATCTCTTCAGTCCTGCTTCACCAGTGGGAAGTCTTGGCTCTCATGTGGACACAGGGGCATGACGGTCAGCCAGGAGAGGGGCAGCTGTGACTTCTGGGGATACTGTGGGAAATGGGTTTTCCGTAAGGGGTGAACCTGCCTCAGCCCCTTCCGTAGACAGGACCCAGTGAGGAGACAGGTTACCACACTGTATTTTAGCAGGACTTGCCTCTTGGATGTGACCGAGCAGGCACGGGAGCATGTAGTAGTATTTGCAGAAGACAGCTGCCATGGCTGGGATTGTGCCAGTAGCTGGCCGACCCCTCAGATCAGCTACATTGGCATCACCTGGCATCTTGTCAGCCACACACAACGGAATGAGAACTCTGAAGGTGGAACTCAGCAACCTGTGTTTTACCAAGCTTGCAGGTGGCCAGTCACGGTTACACTCCATTAACTCCTTCCTGGGGGTGACCAGAACCTGCGAGTGTGAAGAAGGGAGCTTATGCAGCCGGGACCCGAGTCTTTCAACAGAGAGCACCTGGTGTTGCTACCCGCCCCTCTGAGGTAGTACAGTGAGGGTGTTGGGTCACAGAGGAGGAGCTGTGGAGTAGAGTTATGGTTGTTGGGGCCAGCTGCCATGAAAACCCAGTGCTGGTTAAGCAGATAAAATAAGCAGGGAGGAACAAGGCCTTCTTTTCCTCCTGGCCTTGCAGGCTCCCTCTCTCTCGCCTCTCCCTATTGGCAGAACCTCACAGGGGGCTGCTGGTAAAGCAAGTTTGTGGGATCCCAGCCCAGTGCTATGGCAGAGTGGAGAAGGGTGTGCTTGGAACTGAGAACCAAGGGCTTCATAACCAGCAGAGAAGCGTGCGGGTTCCTAGGGGATCTGAACTATTAAGGCCACGTTCCTACTCCAGAGAGCGCTGGCTCTCAGAGGGCCTTCTCCGTGCTCACTCTGGACTTTGGAAGCACGGAGGTGGGGAAATGAGCCTCATCTGTGTTATTTTGGGCTCTTCGATCAGCAGAGGGGGTTGAAGGTCTGCCAGACTCTGTGCTCAGCCCTGGGCACAAAGCACAGACCCACATTCTAGCGGGAGGGGGTCTCCTCACTTCTAGACACGTGCCTGGGGCATGCAGGCTGGCGTCCCACTCTGGCAGCGGGCAGCCCCACCAACAGGTTTATCACATGTTTTACTAAGCGATTTCAAACAAGAGTTCAGCTCATTCCAAACAGTGTTCTCAGAGACTTCATTCTTGGCTTGGGGGCTGCCTGTGGCTTCTCTGAGCCTTCTAACAGCCACAAAGGAGGACGGAGGGCTATAGCCAAGAGCACTGTGCCCTTTACCCATGGGCTGCGTCTCTAGGGAGACCAGAGGCTTGTCTTGGTGGCCCTAGGCTTGCCTGTCTATAGAATTGCAGTTTGGGGCTTTTGCCATAGTGTCAGATGAAAACCAGGAAGGGCTGAGCCCCAAGGAGAAGCCGCTCCTACCGTGCTTGTTCATTCAGGAATTGAACCCAGGGTCTCAGGCATGCTATGAAAACTCCAACCTGTGTTTCACTCTGAATCTCTGCCGTACATCCCAGGCCCTTAGGAGTAGGCCCAGGTCATCCACAGGAATCCAGCTGGAAGCAGATACCTTCTGCCTGTAAACTTTTTCTTCTGAAGCTAGAGGTGGTACATCCACTCAGAACAGCTTTTGGGCAAAGAGAACATTCTCAAAGCTTCTGGTCCTCAGAAGTGTAGGGATGGGATGTCATGGAAGGAATGGGGTTACCTAAGAAAGTAATTACTGCCAAGTAAATATCAGATTCCTTGGAATGAAAGGGAGAGAATTAAGAAAAGCCAGTAAAGTGGTAATGCCCCTTTCCTGGTCTCCTGGGTTGGGCTAAGGGAAGCTGAGTAACGCTGGAAGAAGACTTAAGTAGACTTTCACAGCAGAAAGCTTGTTCTGATGGAGACTTGGGAACGATTTAGTGTTGGCTGCGACAAACCAGAGCCCCAGTTGATGTGAGACAGCTGGCGCTCGCCCCGGCCCCAGCCCATGTGGGGGGCCCTTGGGAACCAGCTTGGGGGCCAGGGAGGGGTGGCAGGCTGAAGCATGACTGGAGACGCTCAGCCTTTCCAGCCACATGACATCATTCCGCATGGCATAGACACAAACTGCCAGAAGGAAGAGCTTGATGTGTCATGTGCTGTGGGACCCAGCGCTAATCCGAACCAGCATCCTCCTGGGCAGGCGCTCTGAAAGCTGGCTTGCATTAGGGGGTTGCTGCTGAGGCAAGCTCCCCCCTCCCCAAACAAGCTGATTGGCTACATCCCAGCATGCTTAGGGCACTTGAGCCTGAGCTATTTAAAGCTACCGCTGGAGCTCAGGGCTTCAGACTGGACTATTTCTTCTTACCTCAGGCAGCTCACAGGCTCCTTGCACAGGCGGAGTTTCTTCACGGTGAATCTTGCTTGCTTCCGGAAGTGAGAGTCTGATATAGAACGAACTCCTCTGTATTTATAATGTCAACATAAATTTAATATCAAGCCTGAAGGAGGCAGCTCTAGAGGGGAACTGCTTGCTAAGTGATTTTGTGTGGTGACTGGATAACTAGATCTTTCTGGGATCGGGCACTGGAGCATTTGAGAACAATCTTCTAGGTTAATGGGTCGGCATCCATATGGCCCACTGGGACAGAGCAGTTGTCTCTGTTATTTTAACTATGGCCCCTCCCCCTCTCGTGAGTCTCCAGGATCTTCACTGGTGACTGCATTGGCACTTTGAGCAGAAAGTGGGTGCTTGCAAAGTACCAGCCCAGCTCTGGACATACATAGGAGGAAACTATCCCCCTTTCCTAACTTGCCCTGTGTTAATTTAGTATGTCAGATCCCCAAGACGATGATCTCAGGGCACACCTTGGCGTAGGGATGAGCCTGGCAGTACCAGCCTGTACATGGGGCAGAATACTAACACAAGCAGGATTCTCCAAAGAAATAAGGATGCTACTAGAAACAGGAGGATAGAGGTGATGCAGGAATGGGGGAGGGTTTAGCTCTCAAGGGTTCATGGGACTGAATTCTGAGCTGAAGCTGCAGATTAGGTCTGCAAGTAGGCTAGGTGCAGAGCCCCTTCCTACTGGGAGACAGACAGAGCTTAGTGTTTTTCTTTCAAGGCCTTCATCTCCTGCAGCCCACCCACACAATGGAGTTTGATTTCCTTCATCCGAAGTCTAACAATTTAACTGTTAGTCTCATTTTAAAAGACCCTTCCAGAGATGTGCCATTTAGTGCTTGACTGAACACTGTGGTCCAATCAAGGTGGCCCACGGATTAGTCATTCTAGCAGACCAGGTAGGGGATGTGTGACTGAACATATTACCACATGGTCCATCAAACTCGGTCCTGCTGCAGAAGCTGGGGTAGGACGTGCCTCAGTGAGAGGTGGGTGCAAGGAACCCAGTGTCCCGCCTGCCGGGTGCTGCTTGGAGAGCCGACTTCTGCCATAAACTAGAGAAGGCCCCTAGGGAGGCAGAGAGGTGGGAAAGGCCACACGGATGCACGTTGGAGTCCCCACCTTTCACTCTGCACCCACTCCCATTCTCCCCACACTCTCCTGGCTGGATCACTGAGGTCTCTCTTCCCTCCATTTTGCTTTTCCTGAGGGACATGGACAGGCCTCATTTGTCAGCCAGGAGGATGGCTGGATAGGGGCTGCTAAGACTATGCCTCTCTAGCCACGGCTCCTCGCCTGTTCTCCAGCAGTGGGCATCGTCAGACAGAATCTTGCAAAATAGGATTTTGAAACTCACTTCATTTAAACATAACCACCCATACTGTTGGGTTGTTATTGTCTGGAGTCAAAGCAGATTGGCTTAGAGTTTGTCTCTGGACCTCTGTGTGCTTGGTTCTGCCATTTCTGCAGTCAAAGAGAAAGCGCTTTCAGGCCACATGAGGCTGAAAAATGTCTGCCACAGGTCAGTGTGATAGGAACAGCCCAGATCAGATGTGGAGAAGTCTGGATTCTGTCGAATGGTAGACAGCTCTTGGACTGAAGCAAGCATTTTCCCTTTTGAAGCCGCAGGTGCCTTTGTCCCCAGAATGAAGGTTTTTCATGAGCTGATCTATAGGATTTCTTCCAGGCCTTGGCAGTCTGTGCACACCCTTCTGTCACACTCGCTTTTACCCCGTGCTTTCTCTACTAAAGCACTTTCCTGGGATTTTTTCCTTAATAGTAGAGCTATCTCCTGGGATGATCCATGTTTTGGGTCACACCTGGTAACCAAGCTTTGCCTTGGAAATCAGCTGCTTACTGGAATATACAAGTTAGGGCCTCATGCACAGCCTTCCTGGACTAGGAATCTGCCATCTGGGCATAATGGGGACAGAGATATGGCAGGGGCCCAAGGAAGCCATTAGATGCAGCAAAAAATATGCCACAAGGCAACCACAGACAGCTGTCAGGTCCCCGTAGACCTCCTTGGTCGAGGGCCCCTTTGATGCTGTCTGACACAACTGTCCCTGTGAGTTGACCTCACCACACTTAGCCACTGGAAGGCACTGGCTTCCATGGCTGAGCTGACATCGGTGTGTGGAGATGGCCTGGCTGGCTCTGCCCTCCCATGGGCCAGCTATTTCATCTGGTCATTCTAGGAGCAGAGGTTCTTGTTTCTCCACCACGAACACTACATTCCCTGGAGCAAGACAAGTGTCTCAAGGGTCGAACTCTAGAGGACCCAAGTTGGTTTCCAATACCCAAGTTGGGCAGCTCGCAGGTGCCTGGACCTCCAGTTTCAGGGGATCCGATGCCCTTTCCAGCCTCCTTGAGCACTTGCTCTCATATAGCATGTAATCATATACACATAAATAATAAAGTTTTTTAAATAAAAAAAATACAATAACTTCAGAACCCACAAAAGAGTTAAGACATAAAACGGCTTACAGAGAGCCTGGCCCCTGCATAGAGTGCAGCTCAGTATATCTGCTGATGGGAAAGGTCAGTTTACCTGATAAAACACACGGCTGTCTAATTACAGACTCCAGAGTAATGGAGGTCTATTGGGTTTACCCAGCATGCATTTGCATTGGAGCAGCCTTCTTCCCTTTTCACATCCTACACTATGTGAAGAAGGCTGAGTTTTCAGGAGAAAAGCTCCATGTAGGAGCCGCTCTGGCCAAGGCCTTGACGGAAGGACTCGCGCTTTGAGAGTGGAGCCATCCCCAGCCTGCACCTAGTTTCTGAGTATGGGGCTCCATGAAAGCGAACCCTTTTTATTTTTATTTTTGTCAGTGGCGTTGACTGACACTTCATTATATCTACAGTGGTGTGCAGTCCTCTCAGGCCACCCTGGGTGACACAGTTGGAGAAGTCTCAGCATTTACGAGAGACACTGAATCATTGTAAGCAATTGTTCCCAATTTCACATCACTTGGCTGACTAAAAGTCGCTTTCATGTCGTCAGCAGCTCCTAGTTGAAGGTTTGCTGCAGTGCCTGCCTATCAGACCACCACCCTATACATGGTAAAAGCAAGCCCTGACATACATGTGCATTGGTGGTTCTATTGGCACCTCACAGAAGCACAAGGTTTAAACAAGGAAGAGCCCGAGGTCTGACATGCATGGCCTCCCCGGGAAGACAGAGGCCATCCTGGTTCTTCCATAGCCTGGCTATGGGCTTCTGAGAAGGTCTTAGTGTGGGCTGCAGGGCGTTTTCCTGTATCATGTGAACTGTGAGTGGGGTCTCCACAGAACTGGGGGGCTCAGTGCTCTCACCACGGTGTGTCCGTCTTTGTTGACATCTTTGGTCCTTATTTACTGTCAGGTTTGAACTACAATCTGACCGCTGATGTGGCCCAAAAGGAGAAGGGCCAGCTTCCCAGAGTCTACCTTGTGTTGCTGGGAGAGACCGCTGGCCAGGTCTCGGAGAAGGTGCAGTTGACCCACATGGAGGAGATGTGCCATCCCTACATGGCCCATGTCAAGGTCAGTCCCCTCTTCTTTTTAACCCTCACATTCCCATCTCCACAGTTGGTCATTTGGGACGAGCATGAGCTAGCTTTGTCTCATTATGTAGGCTCTGACTTTCACAGTTCGGGTTCACAACATGTATTTCTTCTTTTAAAGTCAAAAGCTGTCAGACATCCTCTTTAGCATTTATTTAAAAACAAACGCTGTTGTGTTGTGGAAGGGAGCACACCTGCCCTGGCGCGTGTGTGCAGGCCAAAGAACAGGTCTGTGGCAGCCGTTCTATTCGGCGCCCGTGTTCCGAGGACTGGACTCAGGTCATGGGGAGTGAGGGAAGTGCCGCCCACCCCGGTTCCCTGTTACTGGTTGTGCAGGTCTCAGCCTCCGAGAAATGGGTAGAGCATGGCGGGAGACCGGTGACAGTCTCTAGCTGCACCTTATTCTCTTGGGGTGGGGAGAGGTTCATCTCCTCTCCGAGGCTTGGCACTTGTGGAGAGAAGAGCTGCAGTCGCCGTGCTCTGGGTCTCAGATGGCACCTTTGCTGATGCCTTTCTAGTGGTCCGTATGACATACGAACCCGCGGTCGGAGCTAATGCATCTTCGCTGGGTCACATTTATCTTGTTGATTACCTTCTATTGACTCTAGGAGTGAATTTGGGGGATGGGTCTCTTTCCTCCAAGTAAACTTCAGATTATTTTTTCCTCTTGAAATTATTCGCTAAGTCTATTTTGCTGTAATTCAGGGAGCCAGGTTTGAATGGTGTTAGAGTGAACATTGTGCAAAGTGGGAGCCCTGGCCGTGCTCACTGCTGTAGAAATGGCCAGCCACTGAGCCACAGGCAGAGCCAGGTGGACAGGCCCGTGATCCGGCCTGGGCAGCTGGTGCAATGCCTGTGGGGTTGAGTCACACAGACCCTGAGTGTGAGGGTCCACCTCTCTAAACTGCACATGGAATACTCACCTTGAAAGTAGTCCTTAGCGTCAACGTCGCCCAGAGTGGGGTGACACATGCTGGCAATCCCAGCATTTGGGAGGAAGCTGCAAAGAGAGAGAGAGAGAGAGAGAGAGAGAGAGAGAGAGAGAGAGAGGATCATGAGTTCAAATTCTGCCCGGGCTGCCTAAAGAGTTGCAGCCTTTTCTGGGCTTATATGGTCAGACCCTGTCTCAAAGCAAAACAAAAAAAAAAGGATAAATATTGTACAGTAAATATTAAAACTTTGCATGAAGTCTGATAAAGGCTCTCAGGGTTATTATTGTTTGGTCGGGCCATATGTAATTTCCAACATTTTAACATTTTTGACTTACATAAACACCAATTTTGTTTAGTTTAATGTAATATAATTAGCCATGGACTTCTAGCAGATGGATTAAAGTGTCTTCCCACTATTGCCTTGTTTGGGGTCAGCGTCAGATAGTAACAGCTGGGTCTAGGCTGTGTGTGGAGAATTGCCTCCATGTCTGCGGCACGTGGTCTGGCCTGGAGCCCATGAGTTCATTCCCTGAGATGCTCTGCAATGGGGCTGGGCCCTGCCTCCTGCCAGACTCATGTCAGGGCCTGCCCAGGCCAGCTGCCCTTGACTGGGCTGCTGGCCACTTAGAAAGCCACCCATGCTCTTGCTAAGCCTACCGGCCCTTCTTGATCTTAGATTCCTCGGCTTTGTGCGTGTCCATGAGGGTGTGGGCTGCTCAGGAGGGGTGCGTGTGCAAACCTCAAGATGTATCAAATGTCCATGTTTGACACTTGCTAGGGCGTGGGGCCTCTGGCCTTCCCTGTGCTAAGTCTGTTCCACAAATCCTTTCCTTTGAGGCTTTTTGCAACTTCTTGTTTTGGCTGAAAATTTCACAGCAAATGGTTTGTAACAGCTAGAAGCCGTCGCTTCAGACAGAGCCACAGAGAACCTGCTGCAGGCCTTGGCTGGTGTGTTTGGGGAACAGCGATGGTGAGGTGCAGGCTGGGGTAGAGCTGTACCTACAGTGGTCTCTGAGGAAGGCTGCCCAGAGGTTGGTTTGGCCTCTTCTGGGATAAATACCTACCAGATATAACAAAGAGAAACAAAATTTCTCCTTAAATTTGGATTTTAGATAAACTTCTTTTTGTTTTGTATGTGTACAATGTCCCCTTTCTTAGTGGCTTCTCTTTCTGGGGTATCAGTCACTATAGGTCACTGAAGTCCAATGGTATTATATGGAAAAAAACCTAAAAATAATAAATGTTAAATAACTTTTACCACAGGATATTGTGGTTTTATTTTCTTTGGCTACTTCTTTGCCTCATTTATGGACTTTATCATGGGTATATTGAGGAGAAATGTGTGATGTTTGGTATGATTTGCAGTTTCATGCAGCCGCAGAATGTCTTGGGACACATCCCCGTGCACAAGAGGACATGGAATCACCAGAATATTGCATGGCATGCCATGTGGTTACACTAGAGTGACACTTGGTGGGCTCTAGAGTCACCTAGGGCAAGCCTCCAGCACACATGTGAGAGGGCTAGCCTGGGTTAGGCAACCTGAAGTGGGAAGACCCACCCTAAGGTCGGGCAGCGCCATTCTCCAGTCTAAGGCCCCGCACTCCATAAAAAGGAGAAAGTGAGCTGAGCACCAGAGTCCATCTCTGCTTCCTCAATGAAAATGCCCTGTGACCCCTGCCTCAAGCTCCTGCCAGCAGGACTTTGCCCCACCATGGTGGACGGCACCCTTAAATTGTGAGCCAAATAGCTTCCTTTAAGATTGCTTGCCAGGTATTTCGTCATAGCAAGACGCAGTGTAGTTGATAATAGATACTAGATAAATAGATACTAGATACCTACAAAAAATATTAGTTTGTTTTTGAGACAATTTTCCTCCATGGCCCGTGCTGGGTTGAAACTCATACGTCTCCCAGGCTTGCCTCAAGCTCAGGCCCCCTGGTTCAGCCTCCCAAGAGCCAGGACTGCGGGCACGAAACACCACCACACTTACCTGAAAGCTCGCTTTTAGCGTGGCATCCCACTGGCATGTCTAGTGAGGCCCAAATGGGACTTGCAGTGACTGCCACAACCCAGCTTCTCAATCAAAACCTAGCGGATCAGAGCAGAAACTGAGATGGGGGTTAGACTAGTTTGCAGTCGGAGGATGGGGCTGAGGGTGTTTATTTGGGCCATTTCGGGGAGAGAAAAGGCCTTCGATAGCAGATACGTACCTTGTAGTTAGTGCTTGGCTGTTTCCATTAGGCCAGATGAGGCGGCATATAGCAGAGAAAGACACATTTAAGCTTTACTGTGCAGTTACCGACCGGACCCTAACAGAGGACCTGGATGGTGGTGAAACACAGAAGCGAGAGGAACTGTTAAAATGAGCTGTGGTACAGCTGGCCTAGGAGCTCACAGACACAGCCCGTAGTTTAGGGGGTTGTGGGAAAACAGCTGTGGAGGCTGTGGGTCAGGCGGGAGGGGGGGGCACGAGGCAGGCAGCAAGCATCGGGGAGGAGTATGTGACAGAGATTGCTTCCCAGCCTGGGACCATGGACTGGGATCACACGTGAGCCAGGGCTAAAGGACCATGACGTGGTCCCTCCCGTCAGCTCCGCAGACCAGTCATGGAAGATAAATGCAAACATCCAGTCTTATCACACACCATATGGCCGGCAGACAGGCCGGCACTGGGACCACGTGTGTTTTTGTTTAGGCTATCTTTAGGCATTTTTCTTTCTGTCTTTAAGCTTGTTCTTTACTCTTGTTTTCTTTTCCTCTTTCTCCTCTAAGTTTTCGCTCCATATATGGTGATGGTCTCCACAGTGGAGGCCGGCAATACCTGAACCAGCTTTGCGGTACTCTACTCTGCTCTTGAGGACCCCTAGGGAGGTTCCACTTGTGTGGCAAGCTTCATCTTCCTCTTGGAGCAGTGCTGAGGCTGTTCCAGTTGCTTTCTTGACTGTTCCCTAGAGGTCATGCTCCCCACATGTCTTTCCCTGTTCCCCAAACCATCCTAGCTCCTGTCTAAGTGCTCTGGAGATCATTAGACCCCATAGCCACAGGTAAAATCCAAAGCACCTTCTCTTGGCTTCATGGTTCTCAACCACCCAGCCTCAGTTTACCTTTTTAGTTTCATCTTCTCCTTGTACACCACAAATGTGCTGTTGTGTTCCCTTTCTCTGCAGAACTTGTCACCTATGCTTTTCTACCTTGGTCCCTGGGTTCATGGTGGTGTCTCTAACTCTTCAATTATTTTAGATTCAGTTCGTGTGTCTTTAGGGAGCCATGTACCTCCTGCTTGCCTTTGGCATCCTTTCTGTGTTAAGGTTGTACACCCTAAATGTTTGGTTTTGTAATTTCTCTTTAAGCCAGATGACTTTTAGCTCTTTTGTACAATAAGAGGGTTGGACCCTTCTATAAACCAAAAGCAATTATTGTATGCCCAGCGCAGAAAGCAACTGTGAAAACAAAACCCACTGCAGTCAAAACAGTGTCGTTGAATGCTGGCCATTTTCATTGTTTCCCAGTCTCTGTAGAGGCGCCTACCCATTCTGTGTGTTAAAAGGGGAAATTACTAGACCCTGAGAGAATTGAAAGCATTATGGTACACAGTGGTATTCTTGCCCTGATGCCAACAGAAGGATGAGCTAGGAGTTTATCAGGGGTAGCATTTTACGTAGGATGGTCCTTCTTAGAGCCACGCCTAAGTACCACTGACAGCACATGCATTAGCCCACTTGGCAGCCGTGGTCATACTCTGACTAACATGTCTTTTCCCACCTCATCTGCCGAAGGTTTGACTGTTCCTGAGGGCACAGCCTCTCCACAGGCTAGACCTAGTCACAGTCCTACTCCCTAAGGAACCTCCCTCATGTTCCCACTTCTGGAGATGGTTCCTTGACCAACTTCTGCTCTGGGATAGTAGGTCAGAAACAAACACCTAGCACGTGGAACCATGTTGGAATGACCAATCGGGCTAGCTGGAACTTGGGGTCATAGGGAATTTCTGATACAGAATGGAGCTCACATCTCTGAGGAAATGGTAAGTCGTGTTAGGAGAAGCAGGAGAGCCTGGGACAGGAACAGACCTCCGTGAGCACTCCTTCTCTGACAGGTTGTGTGTACCCAGACCACCGCTGACCGCTCACTCTCAGTGCCAGGGAAGCATGTCTCAACTTTACACTGGATGAAGTGTGGGGCAGGCCAGTGAGCAGCCTCCAGGAACCAGGAAACCACAGCAGTGTGCAGAGTCCAACACAGGTGTGGGAGGAATCCTGCACTCGAGGCCAGCTCCTCCTTCCCTCCTAGGGGGGTCAGGAGTGCCCTCTGGAAGCCTTGAGGGCTGGTGAGCATCGGGCTGAGCAGGTGAAGGCGCTTGCTACAGAGCCCAACAATCGGAGTTTGATCCCTGGGACCTGTGTGGTGAAAATCCCTGACTTCTGAAATTTGTCTTCCGACCTCCATACTCAGCCTTGGAGTGCACATGCTGAGTTCATGTGTGTCATCTCTCTCCCTGCCCCATGTTAACATAAAACTAAAAAAGCTTTTGTTCAGCCTAACTGAACCACTGATCTGTCCAAGTGACTATCGTAGTGATAATAACAAACACAGCAAACCGCACAAGAACGGTACTCTAGGCTCTTTGGCCATTCGGTGACGGCACAGATCTCCTTGAGATGGCTCTAAGACATTTCATGAAGGGGCTCGAAAGGGGTCTTGACCTAAGTTTCTGTGGCTCCTCTTTGTAGGAACAGGTGCCCCTCTGGCCTGGCAGGACCTTGCACCAGGCAGTGCCATCCTGGGCTGAGATCATGCCTTGGGCTCTGAGCAGGTGTCTGCTTCCATTTTCATATCCCACAAAGCTCCTGTGAGCTCCCATCTCAGTCACGTGCTGTGAGTCTGCAGAGCCATGGGGTGACCCCGACCCTCACGTACACACACACACACTCACTCACTCACCTGCACGCATACCCGCTCACAGACATTCACATACACACATCCTCTCACTCACATAACACAGATGCAAACACACACTCACACACTTACACACGCACACTCACACACATACACACTCACACATGCGCACATACACTCATACTTGTTTAAGAAGCAGAAAAGGAGATTAAGTTGTAGTAAAGTACTCTTATGTAAGAAATAAGAGAAAAGAAAACAGCAAAGGTTCCTTCCTCATCTGGAGAAACAGTAGCTTAAATCCTGCCATCTTGATAATGCAGAGAGATAGCTAAAAATATTTAAAGCTGTAGGGGCTGGCAGACCTGAGGTATGGGGGTATTAGGGAAACATAGCTGAGGTTTTGAAAACAGTTCTGAAAAATATACAGGGAAAGGGCGTCTCTTTTTCCCTTCCTTCCCCAAAGTTGTCAGTTTCCCAGCCTGTCTTGCAAATGCCTGCTGGTCAGTCTGTAAAGCTGCAGTGCCTCCTGGAAGGTACATGCCACACGCGTGCTGTGGGAAAGCTTGCTTGCTCCTTTAAGCTGCCCACCTGCTACATGCCCTTTGGTACATCTGCTGTAGGATGGAGTGCGACCCAGCAGAGACAGAGAACGGACTGCTGGTGGTGCGGTGGCACGGGTGACTTCCAGGGTGAAGAGGAGAGATGCAGGAGGGCTACCCACTGTCTGCTCCCATTTGTGTGACATTCTAGAAAAGGACACTCAGTGAGCCAGAAGGTGGACCAGGCGTTTCTGGAGGCTGAGGGTTTGGGGAGAGGTGGCAGCTGCTAGCACAAAAGACAAATGAGACCTTCTGGAGAGAGAGGCGTGTCTTAGGTCGTGACTCTGTGTGAGTAGATCCAGTTACTAAAGTTCACTGGCATGGTGACTGAAACTCACTGTTATGTAAATTAGATTTCAACCAAACTTCAGTATGTGACAATTAAAATAAAGCAACGGCATGGAGGTGTCATGATGCCATTTGCATTCATGAGGTGCTCTGAAATTTGCTCCACTGTCATTCTGTTTTGTCCCCTTTTATCTCCTCTTCTGCCTCCATGGCCGTAGTATGTCCCTTCTATTAAACATGTCTTGTTTAAGTCCCCAGGAATCCACATAGAGAGGGAACACAGAGCCTGTCTTTGTGTCATTGGCTTATTTCACTTAGCTCAGTGACTGAGCTCCAGTTCTGCCCACTTTCCGGTGTTCTAGCTGCTGTCTGTGGTTGTAACGAAACACTGACTAAAAGCAGCTTGGGAAGGGAAGGGTTTATTTGGCTTGCAGGGTTCAGTGCATCACTGAGGGAAGTCAGGGCAGGAACTGGAGGCAGGAACTGAAGCAGAGGCCATTGGGGAATGCTGCCTGCTGACTTGCTCCCTGAGGCTTGCTCAATCGCCTTTCTTGCACAGCCCAGGCCCACCTGCCCAGGGCTGGCACCACCCACATTAGGCTGCCCCTCCCCCATCAGTTGTTAATCAAGAAGATGCCCCCCAGACCTGCCTACAGGCCAGTCTTGTGAGGAAAATCCTTAGAGAGCCCCCTGCCCGAGTATGTTTGTGTCTACCGGCAGAACTGTGACAAAACCGTGCTATCTGAACTTTTATTTCATTCAACCTGATCTCAAGCTCGCAAGTGCTGACAACCTCTCTCATCCCTGTTTATTTATTTCTAAAAGTTGATTGTCAGTTGTTTTTCTTTCTTTGTTTTGTTTTGTTTTGGGTTTTTTGGAGAGAGGTCTTGTGTAGGCCAGGATGCGTTCTGGACCATTATATAGCTGAGGATGATCTTGAACTCCTGATATTCCCACCTTCACCCCTCAAGCACTGAGATTACTGGCCCACGTATCACAATGCCTACATGGTTCCTTTCATTTTGGCATCTTCCTTTTATTTTGGAAGAAACAGGAATTTGGCAGCCAGGTTCCCCTGTGAGGCTCTTTAGAATGTAGCACTGTGTTTGGGAGAACATGAGCTCTGAGAATACAGAAACTAGTATCAAGCCTTTAGTAACTAACCTCTCTCTGGAAATGATTCCTAGAAAATAAATTTCTACAGTATTCTGGGTGACAGTCACAGGAGCAGCCAGCACAAAGTAGGTATCTGGGATGTGATGGTCACTGTCTAGTCCTGCTTGTAAAGTGGTCACGGCCATTATCCTGACTACAGTGCTTAGGAAATAAGGCATAGGGGAGGTAAGGAATTGCCCAGAACAGGACCGGACTCAGGAAGTCTGACTTCACAGCCATTGGATGGTAACACTGCTCATACAGATGACCGATCTGAACTCAAGTGCTCTTGGCTCTTCTCATGTGGGGAAAAGTTAGACAAAGTTGCCCATAGTTGTAAAACTAGAAAGAGGCTTCTGCAGAGAGTTCCAGGAGTGTCTGTCTGAGTTGTGATGTCAGAGGCAGGTGCTCTGGGAGCTCCGCCTTCTAGAACACTGGTGTGGTCCTGAAGTTTAGCAGCTTTTTGATGCAGGGAGCTAACTTGAATCCTCTGCTTGGTTTCCTGATGTAATATCTTCACCATGGCTGATTTCAAGCAGCCCTATGACATCACTGAGGCTGGCTTGGAAGAAATGTGTAATGGCCCATCCTCATGTAGCATATCCAGGACTTCTAAGCACCTTCAGAAGCATTAACCATAATAAAACACAGCAAACGAACCACCGTGACTTTTGAGACTCAGTGACATAATACAGTATTTCACTCATGAGTTTATCCGATTTAATTTTTACTAACGGATATGTTGAGCCCTCACCTGCAGAGTTCTTGGAAACGTAACAGTGGGCTCCTGCAAATGGCTGCTGTGAGCTCACACCTCTGACCCTGTGTTTGTTAGTAAATGGACTGTCATCCGAGCCATGCTTCACACACAGCTCTCTGTCACAGTCATGCATCCTTGTTTCATCCGGCTTTGAAAATTGATAGGAATATGAATTTGTGGGGCTTGTGTGACTGCCAGACCACAGCCATGTTTGTTTGTCTGGTTTAGAGGCGGTCTGTATTTTGGCTGAGTTCATTGAGTGTATCGCCATTCATCTTTAAATTTTTAATTGAAGCGCGTTGAGATCTTCTTCCTCATCCCACATGTGTGCAAGGCTGAGGGTCTGTCCTGCAGCCCTCCCTGTGCAAAAGAGTAAATGGTAAAACACTGAACAGCTGGGGGGTGAACTGGCAGTACTTGCCTCCTGCTCAGCCCCAGACAGTTCCTCTCGGCTTGGATTTGAATCTGAGTCCCAAAGAGTGTGCAATGGCAGGGCTGCCCTCGGGTCACATTTTTGGCACTTTGTTCTCCTTGCCAGGGACTTGATCCAGGAAGCACTAGGGGCTGCCGCCCCTGCCCCTTTCTTTCCAGTTACCTTCAGCAAGGACAGTGTATCAGGTCGCTGACCCTGGGCCACCATCCTTTCCAGACTCTGTCCCTGCCTGAGGCATCCATTCAGAAGTCATTTGGGTGAATTTTCTGGCTTTCTAAGTGAGCTCACATGCTCCAGGGGCCGCAGGCCTGGAGCTGCCCTTTGCCTAAGTAGCTGGTCCCTCTTTGCCTCTAAGGGCTGTCTTGCCAACCTCCTGTCCATACAGAGTCCAGGTTTGGAAAGAGGCCTGTGTCTTTTTTCCAGGTAGAGCTTGTGTCTGAGACTTTGTCCAGTTCCATGTGGACTTCCACGCCTACCCTTCTGTCACATGTGGCTGAGTCTGTGGTGGGTGATTGTCATAAGTGTTTTAAGGAAGGGACACCTACCTGGAGCTTCATTGCTTGGGATAAGAGGGCCAGCATCTTGAGGGCTTAAACAGATTGACTTGAAAAAAAAAAAAAATTCCAACAATATAAATCCAGATTTTAATTTCTGCCTACATAGTTAAAAATTGGTTACTTTTAGTAAGCCTATTAAGATTGTGCCTTCTTTTTAAAAAGATTTATTTATTTTTATGTGTTTGAGTGTTGTTTTGCCTGCGTTAACTAGGCGCACCACGTGCCTGCAATACCAGCAGAGGCCAGAAGGTGCCGCTGAATCCTCAGACGCTGGAGCTGTAAGTGTGGGCGCTAGGAACTGAGCTCAGACCTCTGCAGGAGCGGCCAGCGCTCTTAACTGCTGAGCCATCTCCCCATCAAGGTCGTATTCTCTTTTCTGTGACTTTGGGGAAGGTGCTTCAGACCCTTTAACAAAAGAGTCATTTTTTTCAACAAGCCCTTGATTGATCTGGGATTATCTGAACAGTGATGATTAAAATAATAACCATGAAAATACTTAATTAAAATTAATTTGGAACAAACCAAACCTTTGAGGAATAGCTGTGAATAGCTGTGAGCATGCTCTTCATCTCTCCTCCTCTCTCTACATGAACGTATACACACATGCATATGTGTCTTAGGTAACATATTTTTATTTTGAAATATCACAGTTATGTGAGGATGAGCACAGACACGTGGAAAGTGCTTCACGGGGCACCTGCCCACTCACCTCTGTCATACTTGCTTTGCCAGGATGCCTACTTCACACCTCTGCCAGACTGCTTCTCTCTGTGTGTATACATCAGGCACACCTCCTAAGAAGCAGATAGTCTCTTCAGTAACCCAGAAATGAGGACGGTAAAGGCCCATCGCTGTTACCTCAAGCCTCCCCAGGTGTTCACATGTCCTCTGAAGGTGTCCACGCCACCTCTGGAGCCTGTGCTACCTTGGGTTGTCGTGTCCTTTTGGACTAAAATGATTATTTGGCTTTGATCTTCTGTGCCATGACAGTTTGGAAGAGGACAGGTCCCTCTGTTTGGATCTCTGTCTCACGTGTTAGATTCAGGGTGTGTATAGTTTGTAGCAGCACCACAAATGGTCGTGTCCTTCGAATCTGGATATGTATACACTCAGTTTCATGGGAGAGTATATTTTCACTCTGATTTCTGTGTGGCTCCTCAGAGCTGGGTTTCTATTCCCCCAGGACAGGGCTGTCAGCATCTGATGGAGCTGATTACAGTAATGAATAGACTACCACCTACCTCTGTTCCCTGGACCAAGGTGAGCATGCCAGGTCTTAGAGAGGAGATGAATGGATTCCTGAGAAGGGTTTTCACAGCCCAGTGTTAAACGTGATGCCTTTGAATTTCATAGAGCCATAAGCCAGGAATTCCACACAGCTGCCAGGGAGAGAGGCCTGACTACAGGAGAAAAGGCACATCAAGATGAACTGGCTGTCTTCTCAGCAAGGGGAAGTTGCTGATGTTGGTTCTTCGGCTCAGGGATTTGACATGATTGACAGTGCTCAGGAAATGAGCTGTGCCTACTGTGTGCTGGGGCGGGTGGGCCTCAGCTTCACTCATAACTGAAAAAGATTCTTGCTGTTGGGGGCTTCCATCTCAGTGGAGGGAGAGGCATGATACAATAAAGATAATGAGGGCTGTGGGGGTGAAAGGTCAGGGGGGATGCAGACTGAGGGTGCAGCTAGGTCAAGCGACCTCACTGACAAGGGCAGGATTTGAGCCATCACTTGCAGGAGGCTTGGGAGTCCACGCAGTCCTTTCTGATGGGGGAGGGATGGGGGGTATTCAAGGTCGAGGAGAGAGGCTAGGCTGGAAGCAAAGTGACAGGAGGAAGTCAGAGCACAGGCCATTGGCTGGGACTGCACGGAGCCTCGGGGTCACAGGAAGGACTGTGCCTGTGTCCTAAGTGAGGCAGGAGCTGCAGGAGAGACCTGAGCAGGGTGATGACATGGCTTAGCTCCCAGCCTTAAAGGACACAACATGGATTCTGGGTTGAAATGGATGATGGGAGGGTAAGCAGAGTGAGAGAGAACCATCTGAAGGAAGAGACAGCAGCTCTACCTGTGGAGACAGCATCTAGGATGGGGTCCTATCCTAGTCTGCTTTCAGAAGACACTTTGAAAGCAGAGCCTGCAGAATTTCCCTATGTTCAGAAGCTTCAAAGGTGGCTTCAGTGACCTTGGATGGAGGCATCACTAGTGTGCAGGTAGGGCGTACCTTAAGGGTGAGATTCGCAGTGTTCTTTCCGAGACTGGGTCAGGTCACCAAGATTACCCACGGTGTGAAAAGCTACAGAATGGCAGGGCACCAAGGACAGAGCTATGGCAGGCTAGTGAACAGAGTGTCCTGCCCCCAAGCACAAGGTGGCTGCTGGGTTCCCTTTCCATGTACAAAGAAAAGGAAAGGTCAAAGGCCGCTGGCAGGGCAAAGGGCCCTAATCTGAGGCCTTTTAAAGAGCTGCCAGTGACGTAAAGCTCATTTATCATCCACATCTTGAAAAGGCAGTTGGGAAATGCCTGTTTTAGCTGTGTGTCTTATAAACTCTACGAGCTTTATAGCCCAGAGACCTTGCCATGAAGATGAAAATAACCAATATGCTGGCCACAGGCCACATATGTCTGCCAAGCCCTGAGATGTGGTACAACTGAGGAACTGAATTTTTACTCTTATTTAATTATAATTCACTTAAGTTTCGCCATGATGTAGCTCATTGTGTGTGTGTGCCTGTGTGTGTGCACATGCCTGGGTCAGAGGAAAACTTGTGGAAGTGGACTATCTCCTCAGTTGTGGGTTCCAGGGACTGCACTCAGCTCAGCAAGCTTGCAGCTAGCACCTCTATCTGCTGAGCCATCTTGCCAGGCCCTTAGCTCCTGTGTTGAGTGGTGCAGGTATTAAAGTGTGGCCATTAAAGGGGAGATGGGCACTGGGTAGACAGCTTTCAGTCTCTGCCACAGCGTGGAGGTGAAGAGAGCATCACCCACATAAACCAAGCCTAAAACAAAAAAGAGGGAAGCAACCATGTTTGGGTCAGTGTTGCAAGATGTCTGATCACACTGTGAACCCCATGATTGTGTTATTTATTGGAAAAACCTGTTTTTAGTTGTGGTGAGGCTCAGCCTGATTGCACACCTTTGACCTAAGAGTTTTCAGCTTGAATATTGTAAACAGGATTAAACAAAGATCCATAGGTCAAGGGGCAGAGCAAACAACCAGTTGCGCTAAGTGAACATGGGATTAAGAAAAACAACAAAACAAAACAAAACAAACCAAAACAAACCCCAACAACATAGAGAGGAAGTCAGGAGGATGGATAGAAAGACACACAGGAAGCAGAAGGGAGGGACATTCTGTTTGAAGGAGGTTGTCTGAGACATCAAGAGGGGCATTGCTTCCGGGGCGTCGCCTGAGGAGGAAGGTAGCTGGGTGCTTTCTCTGCCTCTCTGAGCTGGCAGGCTTTCACCCCAGCATCTGGCTCCCCAGTCTTTGTTGATAAAATCAAACAATTGGGATTTTTGTTAAAAACAACAGGTGAGCCTGACTATTTACTTTGCACTTAGGCTGACTGAACCTGAGTTTCTCACATGCACTGAGTATGTTTCTTTGGGGCCCGTTCACTCACAGGTGCCTCTGTTTGCATCCAGATGGGCCTCAGCTGCAGCGGGAGATGGCTTAGTCGAGCTTTTGGTTGATTCGCCCTGAGCTGATCATTTAAAAGAGTTCTGTAATCTCACACCTCATGTTTTCTCCTGTCAGGGCCATGAATCTATAGAGAAGGCATCAGTGTGGAGGGACGGGTGGACTCCCTAGGTCCTCAAGGAAGAGCAAATAGGATCTTGATTTCCAAGCTGGTCTGACTCAAGAAACAAAACAAAACAAACAAACAAAGGAACACCAAGGGGGCATTTTAAGGCTGCAGGTGTGAGGCCTGTCATGGAACGACCTGTGATGAAGAAAGGGCCGCCTTCCGGACACTCACGCTCAGGGTGGGGAGAAGCGCGTTCTGATTGCACGTGTGTGAAACTCGGGAACGGCGGGCTTTTCCTGCTCTGGGTGGCCAGAGCCGGCCAGGCGTGCTCTCCTGCCAAGCACATGCTCTGTGTAAGTTGCCTCATCCTCATTGCAACATGGCCATCCTTTACGGGTGAAGGAAGCCCCGTCACAGTGCTAAATCCTTAGAGGAATCTGGAAAGCACTGGCCCCCTCCTCGGTCCTTTGCTCTGCCCCACCCGTCTTTCACTCTACCTGTTTCGTATTTGGAATGGATTGAAACTCATCTCATTGGTATTCAGAGGATTTTAAAAAAATGATTGGAAGCAGATGGTGAGAAACGAAAGAAAAGTATAGGAAGAAAGTAATAAATTACGCGGGGAAAACGGGCAGCACACGGCTGCCTACGGCCCTCCTATGGCAGCTCTTCCACCTGGAGCAGAGACTCAGGGCCTCACTACCTGCAGGGGCCCTTCACACGGTAATATGTGCATGAAGGGCCTGAGGGCCTGGCTGCAGGCGGGTTCCAGCACAGGAGGGCTGATGTGTGAACGGCCAGCTCTGGGATGACATGGGTGCCCTGAGTTCATGGACCATGAAGCACCAAAATCAGAAGAAATGGGGTGTCCAGGCACAGGAGTGATAGAAAAAGGCGACAGCTGGTAGTTGACTTAGGTGTCATAAATGAATGATCCTCAGGAAGGACAGATGCTGCTCCCATCACCCTGGCAGTGAGGGGACACATGACAGGGGATGAGAGAAGTGCTCATGGGTGGAGGCGATGTGGGACCTCCTTGCAGGAGCTACAAGAGCTTACCAGTTAGGGGCACACTCCCCACAGGTGCGAGTGTTCCTCACAGGTGGGATGGCTCCCCACAGGTGGGAGGACTCCCCACAGGTAGAAGGACTCCTCATAGGTGGGAGTGCTCCCCAAAGGTGGGAGGGCTCCTCATAGGTGGGAGGGCCCCCCACAGGTGGGAGTACTCCCTGAAGGTGGTGTTAACACTTTCCAGTCACTTGACCCCTCCTCACAGGTAACACAGGGTCTCCCCTGTCTTATGAAAGCTCCTCACCCAGAGTTGAGAGTCCCTCACCTGGGTGGTGGCCCCGGGCATACTTTAGTCAGCAAGTAGACTGCATCTTACTGGCGTGTGTCAACAGATGGTGTGCCATTTGCAGGAGGGACGCTGTGGACTGTGGCTTCTATGTCACTGCTTCTTGCCCGAAGGACAGCGTTGTGGGCAGACTACTTACAGAAAGTGATGCTGAGCAGTTCCGGTTCAGATTAGTAGAGAATTTGAGGGGCAGCTGTCGGAAATGTGCTTTTCCTCCCCAGTGACTAGAGACACTGTGACAGGGTCTTAGGACACAGGACATTGTGGTGGGTTATCCTTCCCTTTACCTTAGGGCCCAGGGAGCCAATAGGACGCATCAGAACTTGTGTGCTCTTTTCCTGCCCAAGGAGCAAAAAGCGTTCCTTTACTCCTTGGCCGGTGACGGGTCTAGGGTGGCGGTCTCTCCAGTGGTTTGAGGGTGTGGGGTGCCAGAAGGCTCACCACAAAGAGCCATGCAGCGCCCCCGGGCAGAATAGACGGACATCTGCCAAGAAGCTCCCTCCGAAGCAGCGGTCCTCCCCCTAAATACAGCTCCTCATGTTGTGGTGACCCCCAACCATGAAATTATTGTCACTGCTACTTCCTCACTGTAATTTTGATGGTGTTGTGAATCGTAATGTAAATATTTTTGGAGACAGAGGGTTGCCAAGGGGTTAGGACCCACAGGCTGAGAACCACTGCTGTAGAGGCATTTTTGTGGGGCAGTCTTCTCTGAAAACAGGCCTGGTCCCACATCCTGGGGGTCGGAATGAATGTTGGAGCATTCGAGGAAGTCTGTCCACTTACATCCCAGGAGGTTTGTGAGAGGAGGTTGCAGAGGAGTTGTTTTCTCTTCTAAATCTGTTCAGTGCTGTGTGTTTAAACTGGGTGGGCAAGATGGCTCATCAGGTAGGGGCACTTTCTCCCGAGCCTGACAATGAGGATTGGATTCTTGGAACCTACATGGTAGAGAGGAATCTATTCCTGCAAGTTATCCCTTGATCTGCACGTGAGCACTGTAGTATGCACACACAACAATAATAATAATAATAACAAGTCTTAACAACAGTAGCTATCTGTTACTTAACATTCACCCCATGCTAAACACTTGAGGCACTCCTTTTAACCTTATAAAGAACCCAGTTACATCCATAATACTGTATGTGTGTCCAAATTAGATTTAGGAATCTGAGATTTGACAGCTGCACACACTCGGCGCCCTCCCCTGGCGAGTGACAAGGTCTTGGGTTTGAATTCTGCCTGGCACCTAACCAGCTCTGTGGCCTTGGACAGGTAACGTGACCTGCTCTGAGCTCCAGGAAGAGCACAAGAGTTGTGGACACCGGAGGGTCCACCCTCTTTTTAATCTGTCTTGTCTATGGCTACAGCAGCTTTAGGATTTTAGGAAGTAACTGTTTTTAGCCAGGTGGCAATTGTAGGTTGTATGTGCTCAGTGGCATCAGCTTCCTGGAGTAGCTTACCCTGCCTGGGAAGTGGGCAACAGGGGAGTGGCTCACACCATTTCAGAAAACTGTTCAAGCCTTTGCTGCTTTGAGGAGAAACCAAACCATTACCCGGGCAGAAAGCTGGTTTGTTACTCGGCATGGCAGCTGGGCGGAGACCCCTTGATTAAAGGGAAGAGTGGTGCTAAGCTGTCATCCTGCCGAACCAAGCGGCTCGCTCCACTGTGGAAACCAGACGGGGGCGTTGTATAATATAAGGGCATTGGTGTGTGAGCGTGTGTGCGCATGTGCGCATATGTGACTACATAAGCTTTCTGATAGTCGACGTAAAAGTTAACTAGACTTTAAAGTTAACCTTCATACTGCAAGTGTGCCTTTGCCCTAACGTGACTAAGTGACATTTGCTTGCTCACAGTTCTGGGCTTAGAAGTCCTAGGAAAGGTGTGTTATCAGGCTTGGCTTCCTCAGAAGTCTTTTCTTGACTTGCTGTGGCCACTGTCTCTGCACGTTGCCTTCCCTCTGTCCAGACACACCTGCCATCTGTGTGTGTGTCCAAATTCCTGCTTCACACAGGGACCCCAGACACAGTGTTTTAGGGGCCACCCTAAGGGCCACACTTTTCACAACCCTTTAAAAGCCTCGCATCCAAATACAGTCATGTTCTTAGGTCGAGCACAGCTCAGCACGCAGCAGCATTTACTGTTTAGTTCACTAGCTGTAAAATAGTTCAGCCGATAATGTAAAAACCATCACTGAGAGATTGACATTTGTCCTACCTTTGGCCTTTGATATGCGGTTGTTTATTTTAGCCACGTTTCACATGGTCGTCAGGTAATGGTGGATAGTGGCCACCACACCGGGCAGTACAAGTCCAAGTCAGGCTTCTTCGTCTGGGTATGATATAGCATGTTTGCAGACAGGCCCGAGTGGACTCACACGTATGTCATCACTTCTAGAGTCGACTAGTAGGCCTCCCCTGAGGTTTAGAGCAACGCTGATCTTAGAAAGCGTGGCTTCACACCTGGGAAGGATGGGTCTGGAACTGGCGATTTTGGAGCCTGAGTTCCATGAACATGGTGGAGAGGATCTGCAGATTTTTCAGCATTTCAGAACACTCAGCCAGTGTCACAATGGCTGCAGTCTACTCCTTGGAGGGCCCAGACCATTGCATCACTGCGGCGCCGTACCCGCTTGGCGTGTCAAGGCGATGCGCTTTGCTGGCGAACTCCATGTTTTCTTCTTGGCTCTTTTATGACGTTCCAGGAACCCCAGGGTGAGCACATAAAGAAATCTCTTACCTTTGACTCACCCACAGACTCAAATGCAGGTCTTCGAGGGGCTTCCCTGTCAGCTCTTTTTAACACACTCAAGGGTCAGAGGGTGCCAGGGGAGGATGGAAGAAGTGAGCCTATTGGTGAGCGAGCACTTCCTGTGTTGAAGTCAGGGCAGAAACATTTCCCGTGTGCCACAAACAATGCTCCCCACCTGGACACAATGCCTGGGAACCGCAGCACCTGCCTTCCCTCGTACCCTCTGCCTACAGATGCTCTGCTGCTGACATTCCCTCTAGTCTCAGAGCATAGCCACAGATGGGGTGCTGGGAGCCATGGCTGAAATAGCCAAAGCTAAGATTTCCCTTAGCTCTGGCCTCTGGCTGTAGAAGGACACACTGTGAAGAGCTGTCTGTCCAGTGCTGGGTAATATCCACAACTCGAGTGCCCTTCCTTCAGCTGTGTGGCCACACCCTCCTCTTCTAGCCCGACCCCTGAGCAGCCACAGATGGCCTGTCCTCACACTCACCCCTACTTCCTGTTTTCCCAACCTCGGTATCCTGAGTTTCTTTGGGTTGTTAGTTATTCCATTAGATAATTTACCCATACATGATATTTGTAATCCATTTCTTCCTTTGTTCTCACTTCCTGATGAGAAAATAGGGGAGAAAGATTTCATACAAACTGGTTTTGTTCATCGTTATCAGTGGTTGGAAGGACACCAGTACAGGAACATGGTACGCCATTGCCCTTTCTTTCTGCTTGCCAGTTCCCTGGAACTGATTGAATATAATTCTACCACTCAGAACCATATCTAGCTCGGTTTTTCTGCTATTCTTTGGCAGCTATATGTTGGTCTGGATGAAACAGTGATGTTAACTCATGAGGAACTCTTGAAGGACATTTGTGCTTTTAGCATACGCTTTCCCTGGGCTTGGTATCCTCTTTCATTAGCTTTAACGGTCAACTTAACACAGCCTAGAGCCATGTGGGAAGGGATCCTCAGTTGAGGAACTGTCTAGAAGAGATTGTCCTGTTGGCATGTCTGCAGGAGGCTGTCTTAATTGTTAATGGATAAGCCTAGCCCACTGTGGGTAGAACCATTCCCTAGGCAATTGTTTCTAGGCTGTTATAAATAAAAATTTGCTCACAATGGCAACTGAAATGTAAAATCCTATCCCAGAATATGTCATGTTGATTTTGAGAATTTTGCAGAGGATCTTCTGTGAAACATTTTCTTTCATGGTGTCCCAAACAGCCATTATTTGTTTAATTCAGACTGACTGTCACTACCTTGATCATACACTATAATCCCAGAATTATTGAAAAGCCGTTAGAGACTCTCAGCCACACTGCAGAACACTTACTGTCTTCCCAGATCTTGTACCAGGATCATTAGAAAAAGTAGAAAATGGTAACACAAATACAGAACTGTAGTTTTCTTCTAAATTCTTCACTTTGAAATTTAAAGTGCCATATTTTATTTGCACATTTAATTAAAAGTTGTACTGATGTAGTGTGAACAGTATTGGAATTTTGGGTGGATTGAAACAGAAATTTTTCCCATATGCCGTGCGAGGTTCCAAGTTGTTCAGGGCAGATGCATGCTCTGGTGTTGTTGCTGCTTAATTGCTTTTCTGAAGACACAGAAAAAGAATGAAAATCAGACATGAGTTAAAACAGTGTGATTTTGTGGAAAGTAGGTGTGAAAACAGCAGGATAATTATTGTAGTGACTGAGAGCTCTTTAGCTTTTAGAAAACTAACTCTTCTCTCCAATAAAAAGCTGCAGTTGTCCTTTAAGCTCCTTCCAGGACTCAGGACATGCAGACTCTCAGCTGCTAATGTAAAGTGATTTAGTAATTTCATATATTTGGCATATCTTCCTGGACATTTTAAACTGTCTTATGTTTTATATGTGTGTGTGTGTGTGTGTGTGTAATGTAAAGTAAATGCTATGTAATTAATCAATAAATCATATTGCTCATAGAATAATGACAAATAAAGAAATGGACATAAAAAAGAAGGCTAGCTAAGTATCAGGCCACTTATTCATGAGCCAGCAGGAAGCCTCTCCCCATGGTTTCTGATCCACTTCCCTGGCTTTGAGTGAGCTTTCCGGTCAGAGATAATGCTGTGTGGAATGACAGGCGGGCCTGCCTTTAAGACCCTGCTTGGGTTCCGTCCTGTCTTCCTTCAGTGATGGACTGTGACCTGCAAGTTGAAATAAACCCATTGTGTTCTAACTTACTTTTGGCCATGATATCGTCACAGTAACAGATGGAAACTGAAACAGTTATCCATCAGTTCTCTGAGAGACAGGTGAGCATGCACTAAATGTATCCTCACCTGATTGATAGATGAACCCCAAATTCCAAACACTTGGACTATAACCAGAGTAGTCCTGGAAAGAAATACACATGGATTCAACAAGATGTGGAGTACTTTTATTAACAATAAGGCCGTGAAGAGCATTAGGAAGGCTTTAAGATGTTTGGCATTTGTGACTATCTCATTTGTCTCCGTTTCCCCAGCACCGAGCACAGTAATTGACATTGACTAACTGCCCAATAAATGTTCACTGAATGTTCAAAGGGGTTGGACTGGGTCCAAGATGAGCATATGCTTAAGATATTCTTCTAAAAGTTGTACAGTGCTGACTATTACATTAGATCAGTGATCTATTTTGAATTAATTTTTGTGTGTTGTCCAAGAAATTCTTGAACAGCTATGGAAGAAAATAATGGCTTGGCATCGTGAATGGACCTGCTGGATCATGCAACCTAAGGGTCAGCTTTGGACACTTGGTCACCCAAGTGTGCCTATATTTAAGGCTGGCATTAAAGAGGGCAGCTAGAGACTTACACATTCCCCTAAATTTAGGATTGTCAGATGAAGTCTTAGGCTGAAGCCATGTGTTTAAATTTAAGCCACCCTCCATCGCCCTCCACGGGGTCCGGGTGGGTGGGGGTGTGGCATTGGGCTCATACCTGGCTTCATTCTGAACAAGATGGATTTTCTACCACACATGCCAGCTCCTAACCACTCAGTCTCTGGGGTTAAATGTTCAAGTCCATTCTCGCTCTGTCACTCTCTTACTGCAGGGTCATCTTTGGGTACATGACTGTCCTTTCGAGTGGATATATTTACCATAAGTCAGAATTGACATTCCAGCTATTGAGGTCCCTCAGACACCAGCTTTTGTTATTCATGTTGTCCACTAAGTTTCACAAACCCAACTGAAGTCCCTGTAGGCATCTTGGACTGGCTTCTGACACCGTGGCTGCCAGCACCTGATGTTTTTTGTCATCTTGAGAAGCAGCAATGATTAAGCAAACAATCATTTTTTATGGAACCTAGAACTTGACAAGACTCAACTTCTGGCTTTACTCACTTGGCTGTATACCCAAGTCTTAGAAATGCATAGTTGGTTTCTTGTTGCCATGGCATGCTGCCTATTGTGTTGGGGAAGGCTGTCAGCCAGTGACTTCATGGTGGCAGGAGTGTTCTGTGCCTCACTTATGTCCTGGCTGAACAGGAAGCAGAGGGTGGACAGGAAGTTAAGACTGGGCTGCACAGCAGGAAGCCCTCCATGACCCACACCCTCCAGGTAGTCTCTACCTCCTAAAGGGTCCACAACCTTCCACAATAGAGTCACCAGCTAGGGACCAAGTATTCAAATACCCCGGCCTATCGGGGGGAGGGGTCTTTCACATCTAAGCCACCACAGATGCTAACAGGCCTTCCATTAAAAAATAAAATAAAATGTAATGTTCAGATACACTTCAGAATAAAGTGCATTTAACCCCATTTAAACGTGGACAGGCTTCTGGGTTGCAGAGCTTTAGAGGCTCAAAAGCCAGTGGAGAACAGATGTACTGGACCAAGTACTTGACCACGGGACATTTTGGAACTCTGAAGTTCAGGTGGCACTGTGCCAGGGTGGTTGGTTTTCTCTCAGTAATTTGGCTTTGTGGCCTCCATAGGTCTTTTCTTTCTATCAAAACTCTCTTATAGCCTCAAACTTCGGTGCTAGAAGAACTCAATCATGTTTATAGATGTTTGGCAGGTCCTTCTCATCAATAAGCCCTGCTTAAAGATAGTGCAGGCCAGAATAACAATCTCTAGAGTCCCCGCTATTTATAGTCTTCCATCAGTCTTGTGATGAGTTATTTGTTTTGTCATTTGTGTGTGTGGGGGGCTTATGCACGGTAGAAGACTCCTTGAAAGCCCACTCATCTCATGTTAAATTCAGCTGGACCCTTTGCAGCCTTGATTGACTGTTCATCTTAATAGGAAAAAAAATACGATCCTTCCTCCTCCTCCCTTGTCATTAAATTATTACTGATTTGTGCAAGAGGAGACAACCACCATGTGAAAGGGCAACTTTAAAAAAATGATGACAGATCTCCTTCACTGAACAGGCACCTGTCAAGGGTTTGTATACATGAGCTCTGTGCTGGGCCGGAGTCCTGAGGCTTATCCAGTATCCCAGACTTAAGGATGAGAGAGGGAATGACAGAAGCCTAACAGGACTAACAGGCATTCTGACATACTGGCTCTCTGAGGGGAACAGAAACACAAATCAAAATTCAAGATGCATATGAGCTTCGAGTGTCTAAATAAAGCAGGCCTGATCTTGAGCTCCTTGAGACCCATATGGGGAACTGCTGTCTAAAAGGCTGAGGCTGTCCTGCAGAGAGGGAAGGCAGAAGGGGAGGGAGGTGTGAATTTAACCCTGTACCCCACAGACTGAGACTGAACCATGCTTAATTTTTCCTTGAAGACCCAATTTCCATGAGGTGGAGACAGCATGGGATGATGAGGATGAGTAGAGATGGTTTATCCAGAATGCCCCTAAGGTGCCTTGCCTATGGATGATACTCCTTCTGGCTCCATTAGACACCATTTCCTAGGTTCCTTTGGAGCCTGGACTGTTAATCTAGACCCTTGTTCAGGGCTTATCCAAGTAGGAGCCTGCCTGCTATGGTAAACAACACCAAATTGAGAGGGCCACAGAAGGCTGGCATGGATAAGCTAAGTTATATTCTCAAGACATTGTGCAGTGAAAAGTGCGAAGACCAGATTGTGGGTGTCAAATAGGTAGAAAGACAGTTGCCATTGGTGTTCTGTGGCTAATGAAGCTACCTGTGTAAATGCACATGGATGTTTCCCACGCTGGAGTGGACATGCAATCACCCGGGGCTCTTTTAAATAGGCTGGTAATAAGTGGGACAGAGCTTTAGAAGAGACAGCGGAGACACTCAGGAGATGGACAGTTAGAGACACTGGTATAGCAGAGACAGGGCAATGTGGATGGACCTAAGTGCCAGGGAATTTTACACTTAGAAATGCTTAGTTGGAAGTATGTTTATTTAAATCTTCCCTCCAACCGATGAGCAGGCCCCTACTTGGATTCTGTAGGTTTAGTGTAGAGAAAGTTTAATCCCACAATGTGGCAAGAGATCACATCCAAAGAAATTCATCGCCTTATCTGAGGAAATAAAAACATTTACAGTTTAGAGCAGGAACTAACAAACCAGCATCTAGGAATTGCCAGGTGACCCTGATGCTGGGCTGGGGACCATGCTATGAAACCTCCAGATGATTGAATAGTGTATTAATTCTTAGCACTTCATGTGGTGGATACCTGGCAAAGACATCTTAAAGAGAATTATTCTGGCACTCAGTTTGGGGGTGCAGTTAACATGGCAGCTGGAGCTCGGGGCAGCTGGTCACATTGCATTTGTACTCAGGGAATGGAGAGATGGATACTGGTGCCCATCTTGCTTGTGCTTTTTGTTCAGTCTGGGATCCCAGCCCGTAAACAGGGCCACCAACAATAGAGGTGGGTCTTCCTGCTGCAAAATTCCTCACAGGCATAACCAGAGGCTACCCAGCTAGGATGAACCCTCACAGACATGGCCGGATATCTGTCCCTCAGGTGCTTCCAGATCCTGTCAAGTTGACAATTGATATTGACCATCCGAGAAATACTGGGAGCCTTCAAGTGGTAGAATTTGCTGTATTTTTTAGTAGTTTTTAGAGACAAGATCTTCAGAAAAATTCCATTGTGTCCATGTCTGTCTTATGGTATAGACCCTAGGAACAGTGACCCTGGTCCTATTTAACCTATATCTTTATATCTGCTTTTAAAATAGTGTGGTGTGTGTGCGTGAGAGAGAGAGAGAGAGAGAGAGAGAGAGAGAGAGAGAGCTCTGTGTGCTTATGTGGGTACCTATGCCTTGATTCACATGTGAAGTGAGAGGACAATGTTGGAAAATATATTCTCCTCTTCCAGCTTTATGTAGGTTTTTCTGGAGATAAAACTCATTGCCAACCCTTACCTGCCAAGCCATCTGGCTGGCCCTGAATCTGCTTTTAGCAATCTTTTATTTTGAAGTATCGTGTTTCGTAAGTTGCAAAATTCATATAAAAAGTTTTTATATACTTTCTACTTGGCCTCTCCTGCATTTTATAATGTTTTAGTAGAATGTTATTAAAAGAAGACATTGATGATGGTTTAATACCTTATACTCATGTGTGTTTATTTATAAATTTACTCATATGGGGCGCCAGGGGTTGAACCCAGGGCCATTTGCATGCTACTCATACATCTTCCTCTGGGCTATGCCTCCTGCTCCTTTACATTTGGCAAGGCTAGGCAGGACAAGCACTAGATTGTTGCTTTTCTGTGTTTTTGGTTTTTAGCTTTATTTATTTTATTTTATGTGAGCGGATGTTTTAGCTCCATGTATGTGCACTGTGTGCTTGCAGTACCTGTTGAGGCCAAAGGAGGCTGCTGCGTCCCTGGAGCTGGAGTACAGACAGTTGGGAAGGGAAAGAGCAGAAAAAGCTCCTACTCTCTGAACCATCTCTCCAGCCCAGTACTGCAGTTGTTCAGCAAAGCTCTATTACAGAGAGGGAAGACCTAGCCCGCACAGTTCCTATGTTCATTGCCTGTTGCTGTGGCATCCGGCGTATCCATTATAGCTGGCTGTCTGAGGTACTAAGTTTCTCATCATTTGAGAAACTTAAATGTGAGTTGTAGGAGTCCTGTTCCTAGCTCTGAGAGAAGGTGTGGACTAGATGCTTCCTGAGTAGTTCATACCTTGAAACCCACAGCAGTATAATATCTGACTGTGACTCATGTGATGTTCCATTGAGCTCCCTAAATGGGTATCTTCCTAGGCTCTAACCTAAAAGGCCAAGAAGTGCTAAACTGCAAAAGAGGGGCAGCATTCGTTGGGTTGGTAGAGTTAGGTGTAGACTCAGGGATGGGAAGAAATTCCATGCAAAGTCCTTTTCCATGGTTTCTATGTGTTCAGCAGAGGAGATACTAGAAAACCTTGTTATGATGGGTTGTCGACCTCCAAGGAGTAGCTATGACTGAACATGACACTGGATTAGATTAAGCATCTGATTACCCTGCGATTGCTGAATCTGCTTGGAGGGTGTGTCACTGAGTCAAGCCAGTGAGAAAATTTAAACCATCTTAGTGTCTGTCGCATGCCTCTGAGAAGCCACCTCCCCTGAGAGAAGGTTGGTCAGTGGATTTGCCATGCCCTGAAACAGCTGCCTAGATCCCTAATAACCTAGCATTTCTGCCCTGGGTGCGGCCATCCCTAGCCTTGGGTGACCTCATGGGTGTAGCAAAGACCCAAATGGAGGAGCCTCTTAAGTTCTTGGCAGCTTTTGAGGAGTGGCTTTGGAGTCCCGTGGCCTATTCTGGTCATCACTATTCTTACATATTAAGTGCCTAAAAGATTGACCAATCAGATCTCAGCTGGGTAGCAGACTTCAGGGTATTAGTGGGGGCAATGATATTAGCTGTGAAATGGGCACTGAGGCATGAAGGCCAGGTTACATTTTGGGTTTCTTGTTAAGTACACTGAGGTTTGATATGTCTGGATATATAATGGTAAGGGTTGCTTCGACCTGACTGGGTTCTCTTTTCCTCATTGGATCATTGGGTATGTCATTATAGATGCAGCTAAGGATTATGGTAGATGCCTGGGAGAGGGAAATCCACCTGTGTGAGGCT
Source organism: Psammomys obesus (assembly GCF_907164565.1). Taxonomy (NCBI): domain Eukaryota; kingdom Metazoa; phylum Chordata; class Mammalia; order Rodentia; family Muridae; genus Psammomys; species Psammomys obesus. The sequence continues at coordinate 7,944,542 of NW_026586383.1, forward strand.
GAGTGGAAACGTGCACACTTTCACACCACGTGAGAGCTTCCTTCAGTTTCCATAGGCACAAAGGTTCTTATTTCAATCTTAATCATAGAAAAAGAGCAATAGTGCCACGGAATAACTCCAGAAAGCAGAGAGATGAGAAAACATTTTAGAAAATCAGTTCAGGAACCATGCCATTTGAGAATCCGAGTTCTGACACCCTACTGTTGAGAGGTGAACAGAAATAAAAAGTCTAATTTACTGACGCAGAGAAGGGCTCAAGTGAGGCTGTTGGCATTGCACACTGAGCAAACAGCAAGGAGTGGCAGGCCTACCATTGTCCCATTGTCCCAGGAAGATGCCCACTGGCCACAGCACGTGACCCCCTTTTTCTGCGGGGAAACTATCTTAGACTTCAGGTTGACTATAAAACAGAAGAACAAACCCAAGGTCCAGGCCCCAGGATCTGAGGTGGATAATTGAAGGTACTTCAGTATAGCCCTTTGATAAAGGCAGGAGAGGGTGGGATTCATGACCATTCTGGGTACCTGTAACTGCTTATAGCTGGCCAGGATCCTGCTGTGGGCATGGAGTATAACAGCTCACAGGCAAGTTATCTGAACATCAAAGATGGTACAAAGTCTGACTTGTTCTGATGGAGAGCCTGGCTTCGTATAAAGCTACATCCGTGTTAGGTTAGAAATAAGGAATGAAAAGAAACAACAACACAAATGAGACAATTACACAAGGAGGCTGAGCCTGCACCTCAAAGTCCCTAGCTAGGAAGTGATTCAATTGGCCAGAAAGGCTGCTTGGATATCAACTGGAAATAGAGGAGTGAGGGCCCTCCTGTAGTCCCGTGATTCAGATCTGTGGCTCTCATTTAAGACCAGTGATTCTGAAATTTTCATGGGCATCAGACTCACGCATACACAACAGGAATTGCTAAAACAACAGGACTCTGATCCCCAAATGACATTTTTTATTCGGTAGGTCAGCAATGCATTTGTGGTGATTTGAATAAGAATGTTCCTCATAGGCTTGGGTATAAAACCCTTGGTCCCCAGTTTGTGGTTCTGTTTGAGAGAGTGTGTGGGTGGTACATGCAGCCTTGCTGGAGGAAGTACGTCACTGGAGGTGGGCTTTGGGACTAGGACCACGTCTAGTTCTACTCTCTGCTTCATGCTTGTGATTAAGAATGTAAGTATCAGCTTCCTGTTTTACCTAGCATGCCTCCTGCCATAATGGACTCATAGCTCTCTGGAACCATAAGCCAAGCAAACTCTCTCTTCCCCATTGCCTTGCTGTGTTTTTATCACAACAGAGAAAAAGCAACTGATTTAGTATTTTACACTCTTTGGGAGCTCCTGATGCTAGACCACACACTAGACTGTGAGGAAGTGTGGGTCCCAGCCAAAGGAATCTGAGTCTTCTTGTATAGCTGCCAAGAAGCCAAGATGAGACTCCTGGGGCTGGGGGATGGCCAGGGAATATGGAAGGGAGAGGTTCCTCTCAAAGTCAGACTTTCGGTTTCCTTTTCACTGACTGGAATAAAATACTCTGACAAAAACCCAGCGTACTCGGTTTAACTCAGAATAGAGAGCAAAGACTGTGCATGCTAATACTGTGCAGTCTAGGATTCCCCTTCCTAGGGAATGGTGCCGCCCATAGCGGGCAGTCCTCATGCCTCAACCTAATCTAAACAATCCCTCACAGACCACAGACGTGCTTAGAGGCCCGCCTTTCAGGCTGTCTTGTCAAGCTGACGTTAACGCTCACCATCAAGCTCTCCATCTGAAGATTTGTCATGGTTCATTTCATCCTACCCTTCTGCTTGCTGGTCAGTCTCAGAAACCTGGAAGAGAGCTTTTTGTTTAAAATGGAATAGGAGACAGGGCTGGAGTGCCTGTTACCTGCTGGTGAGAAGCGCGGGGTTTTGTCAATTATTTTGGTGACCTGTTGGAGTCTCTTTTAGAATTTTATCAGGATATTACTAAGAATGCTTCCCGAGTTCCCAGTGATTAGATAGGAAATGAGGTTATGTCAAGTTCACACTTTGCCCTCGGGAAAATTGTCAGAGAGTCATGATGGTAGGTAGTTAAGAGTGTGACCCATCTGAACTCATGGATTGGAGATTCCAGCTTCACAGCTCCGTCACTGTGACCTTAACCCAGTGATGTGGCCCCCAGCACACACACCCTAAGCATCTGCTAAGGTGAACCCATTGAAGAGGCTGCCATAAGGAATAGACAAGGTAACCTGACTGGACATTCCTCCCAAGACTAGTGAGGTCAGCTTGCACTTGGCGATCTAGCTGCTTCCAACACGAAGTTGCTCTTTGGAAAATCTGGACGATTTCTCATTTTCGTTGTTTTGTTTCGCTTGTTCCCACTGTAGTCATTGCTTCTCGTGGTAATTTTCTGGTCTTTGTAATGAATTACGGGGACATAAACCCTGTGTCCAGGATGAAGATGTGTATGGCTTGGCAAGATTTCCAACATGGTGACTTTACAGAAACTTGCCTCCTTTCAAAGATCTTCAGGTGATGTGTCTTGTTTAAACCTCGTGGTGAGCTCAGAGATTCTCTTGGTCACATTTTCCAGTCTCCATTCTGGTGTCTTTGAGAAGTTCTGGTCCGGACTCCACCGGCACCTAACTGCGGAGCTGGGAGTTTAACCTTGTCTGCCTCTGGAATGTTCCTCCTCATATGTGTGAACGCTTGGCTGCTTTGCCAATGCAGGTTCTCATTCAAGTTCTTTTCTTTTTTCCTTTTTTAAAATAGTTTTTTAAATTTAAATTTTAATTTCTTCCCACAATTTATTCATTATATATCCCGACTGAAGACCCTCCCTCAACTTCAAGTTCTTTTCATTGAAGGATGGCGACTCATTGTTCTGATAGTCTTCACTTTAAACATTGTTTTCATTACGTGTGTCTGTCTGTGTCGGTATGTGCACGTGCATATCAGTACCTGTAGAAGCCTGAGGAGGCACCAGATGCCGGAGCTGGAGTCACGGGCGACTGCAGGCCACCCGCTGTAGCTGCTAAGAAACCCACTTGGATTCTCTGCAAGACTGGGAATGCCCCTAACAGCTGGGCTCCACCACCTCAAAATTTGAGCATGTGAAACAATTTCGGTTTGCTCGTGGACTCGGTGGGTCATACAGACTGGTCAGGAAGGATGATGTGTAGGATTTCATGATGGCAAGGGGTCAGCTGGAGAGATCTGGCCACGGGGCTAGACTAACCTAGAGCAGTGGTTCTTGACCTTCCTAATGCTCCTAACGTCAGCACAGTTCCTCCTGTTGTGGCGACCCTAGACACAAAATTATTTTTGTTGCTATTTCATAACTAATTTTTCTGCTGTTATGAATCATAATGTAGATATCTGCATTTTCTGATGGTCTTAGGCAACCATTGTGAAAGGGCCATTTGACCCCTCCCCCCACCAAAAAAAGGTCAAGATGCACAGGTTGGGAATCTCTGACTTTTAGGGCATCTTCACTGCCATAGCTGGCAGGGTAGGGACTTGGATGGGATACCAGTCTCTCAGTGTAGACCATCTACAGGGACTGTTTTGGATTCTTGGGAGCATGGCAGTGAGTGTCTCACAGAATAGGGAGGAAGTATGTAATGGTGCCTGTATGATCAAGTCCCTGAGTGCTTGAAGGATCCACAGATGGCCCAGGTAGAAGGCAAATTCAAGCAGCTGTTACCACTCATGGAAGAAGCGCCAAAGCCAAGTTATAAGAAAGCAGAGATTAAGGAAGAAAGTACATAGCTACATGACTTTTGTGTATGGTGGAGATCCGGGAAGCTGGAGCTGAGGGGGGAGGCCAAGTCAGTTTGGGTGTGGTGAGGCAGAAGATAATAGGTCCATCAGTCCAACTCTGAGCCAGTGAGAGGGGCAGGACACACTGAGCAGTGTTCCCTTGGGTCAGCCACTTGACATAGATGGCTCAGGACTCAGCAGCATAGTTTCATCCTGCTGAAAATTGGACCTTATTTCTGCTCAACACAAACCCTCCAAAGTTCCCCACACTGTCTAAAAGTGAAGAGTTCTTTGTCTTATGTTTCAGTCAGAAGGGAAGAAAGGAAATTAACACCCAGAGAAGGCGGGCTGTAAAAGTTGCCTCACATTGATGTCAAGTTTATTTTTGGTTCTGGTAATCTTCACAGGGCGAGTTTTCCTCCTAAGATGGGTGGTGTGTGCCCCCGCTCATTTGCCCCACCCCTAGCAGAGTAAGCTCACTTTTATTTTTACATCCTCTCCACGATCTAGGAATGTTCAACTTTAAATAATGGTTGGAGATGCTCCAGGTTAAGAAGAGAATAGAATCTCTCTGCCTTTTGACCTTGGAGGTAGGATCAAGTCTGGTGTAACAGATTATCGGCCCCAAGAGTCAGCTTGCTGGTTTCCCCTCTTATTCTTTCCTGTTATTCCATATTCATGAAAGTCTTGCAGCCAAAGATTGTTCCATTAAGGTCCAATCTGAAATTAAAACTTGAGGTTTTAACCAGTAAGCGGTGAGGCTGCTGAATTCCCATGTGGACAGGCTCATCTTTCCTTAAACCTCCTTAGCTGTCATCTCTCAGCCACGTAGTTGATTTCTTGAACCTTTGGAAAGCTCAGTTCCCTGACATTTTCCTGCTGTTTCCATTTGTGTGGGGAGTGTAACTGTGAATGCCTAGGGCTCAAAGGCAAGGCTCTGCAGCTCAGTTCTCCTTGGGGCGGGGCAGGAGGGGGGTTCCACCCTTCTGGGTGATAGAGGCTAAAGATCACATTGGGAGAGTGGGTCCACATTGGCAATGGGGCCTCACAAGGTCTGAGCCCAGGCTTCCAGAGGAGAAACACACCCTCAGAACTTTCTAGAAGACCTTGCCCTGGAATTGCCTTCAAGGGTCCTTTTGCTCTATGTACAGAGTCTAGTTCCTTGGAGGCAGTTTTCCTGAGTCAAGGCTGATGGAGATGTGAGAACAGCTGTATACGGTTGGATTTTGAAGAATGTTGGTGGTAAGGAAATGTAGGTTGTCACAGACTGCTTGTCACTCCTTGTCACTAGTGTGTACATTTCCATTTGGTGTAACAGATTCTGGGTTTTATTTACTTTTGATGTATTCATACACATGTGCCTGTGTGGGACTGTACATGCTGTGTGCGTGCAGATGCCTGTGGGAGCCAGAAGGGGGTGCAAGAGTCCCTGGAACCGGTGCTACGTTTGTGGGGGCTGGGAACTAAGCTCAAGCCCTCTGCACGGGCAGTCAGTGTTCTTAACCCCTGAGCTATGTCTCCAGGCACCTTTCTTTTCCTTCTCCTATTTAGGGTAAGTAAGGGTGTGTACAATTTTTGAAAAAAAAAAAAATACTGATGATGATGAGTCGTATTTATGAATGTTTATTATACCCAGACACATTGTCACCTATTTACTCAAGCTGTTTCTCTTTCTTTGCACCCTGGGAAGATCATACTGCCATGTACCCTCCAGGAAACAGTCCCAGAACAGTGACTTTACCCAAGATTTGATAAGCAGAGAGCATAGAGGTTCAGGACCTACACCTACTTTGACCTTAACCCAGGAACACTGGGTTATATCTCCAACTGAGTGTCTCCCTCATGTGTGAGGAGGGAGGGTGGGAGGGAGAGGGAAAGACGGGAGAAACGGGGGAGGGATGATGGCCAAAAACATGGCTATTGGATAACCCACTTCCATGGATTTATTCACCTAAAACCAGGCAGTTTTAAAAGTGTGCTGAGCGCCATGGAAACAGGCCCTAAAACCCCCAAGGATTAACTTTTCTGCCTATAGTTTGTTCCATAACTGAGTTTTGAGGGAGCTAATTTTTAGAGCACCTGAAAAGTCTTCAGAAAAGAAGCCTGGAGGTTAAAGCCTTTTGGAAACCTGAATTCCTCAGAGTCAATGAAAGATTCAGCCACACCCTAGTGAAGTTTGCGGCCTGACCCCAGTTCCAGTCACGCCTCAGGTGGCGGCCTGGCTGCTGCTGCTGCTTGTGGACTACCTGTCCTGAGAGACTATGGGTTGGTCTCTATCAACACAAGTTCCATACTTGACCCTAACCTGCTTAGCCTTGGGGAAGACACAGGTGGCTTTGGCACGGTGCGTCCTGAGTTCTTGGTAGACAGTGCTGGGAGCCGATGGAGAAGGGAAAGCATTGGCTTGAGATTCCTGTACCTTTCAATGGTGAGTCACAGGCAGATGCACTGCAACTGAGAAACCCTGACTCTTCCCACCCAGGAGATAAAGCCAGGCTTGTTACAAAGTGACACCTGAGCATTAAGGTCTTTATTTTATCAGGAGAGATTTTCGCTTATGGCACTGTGAGGGAGTCCTGGCGACTTTCTCCTGGGGTCATTCTCCACCTGGAGGAGTCCTGTTGGGAAGGGTGAAGTAGGAGTTGAGTTTGTGATAAAACTACACAGGATGTTCAGGAACATTGTGCAAGCCGACTATGGAAGCTCCAGCCATCCTGTGGAGGCAACCTTGAAATGGAAGTAACAGTCCATACAACCAGGTACAATGTAGATACAATGTGTGGGCTAAGGAAACTGCATGGGGAAATGGCTGTGCTTAACCCCACGTGTGCCCATCTCAGGGGCAGTGCAGGTCCCAGCTAGTGAAAAGAGCATGTAGCTATGTAATCTCCAGCGAAGCTGTTATCTCTTGAAGTACTTTCGTGACACACATCATTGCCCCGTGCAGGGGGGAGGGGCATGTTCCCATGATGCTCATTGCATGTGGCTGAACACCCGAATCTGCTGCATTGCTCAGGCAGTTTGGCTGGAATGTAGTGACTGCTATCATAAAGCCCAAATCATGCTTTTGGCCTCAGCTACCCAAGTGTGCTCTTCCAGGCCCTGTGGTAACAGCTGTAGGAGCAGCGGGCCTTTTGAGCTCTTCAGAGGCAAAGGGTGTGCTTGGCCTCCCTGGAGACCCACCAGACGTGACCGCATAAAGCTCCAGGGTCCACACTGAAGCCAGATATTTCTGCTCTTCGCTTATAGTCCACTGGGGTTTCCCATCCATCTTCCCTTGTATTTCTAAAACGTTCCTTAAAGGGCGTTGAGAAGTAACGAGGATGGTGGCTGCAGCAACGAAGCCCTTCCCTGTGACGTCTTTAGTGTGGGGTCAACAGTGTTTGTGTGAAGTGACCCCACAGGCCCATGCACTGAAGACATGGTCCCCAGATGGTGATGCTGCTTTTGGGGGACATGTGGAATCTTTGGGATGATGGCTGAGCCAGTAGGAAGTGGGTCACTGGGCAGCACAAGCCAAGTACCCATTTCTGGTTCCTGGTCTACACAGGTGTGAACAAGGAGCAGCACACACTCCCAGCACCCCAGCTTCCATGCCTTCCCCCACTCCCAGCACCCCAGCTACCATGCCTTCCCCCACTCCCAGCACCCCAGCTACCA
>NW_026586383.1:7951959-7953230 GCF_907164565.1 Psammomys obesus
CACCCCAGCTACCATGCCTTCCCCCACTCCCAGCACCCCAGCTACCACACCTTCCCCCAACCACAATGGATCCCAGAAAAACATGAGTCAAAATACACAACCCCACCGCCCTTAAGTTGCTTCTGCCAGGTTGGCCAGAAAAAAACAAGCAACAGAAGCAAGCCTCATCTCATTAGTAGCTTCTCCAGAATGATCTCTTTCGTGTTGTTTTTAATTAAGTGGAGGCACAAGAGGAACGATTAACAAAGACTCTGATTGTCACCCTGTGAAGCTTGGTAAGGTTCTGGTATGGACAATGGCTGAGTGCCTGGACCGTGCGAAATCTAAGCAGGCTCTGAGAGATAGTCTCATTTAGGCAAAGATCTTCACGTACAGTATAAGCTGGGGCCTCAATGTTCTCATGCTGGTCTTTGTTCCAAAAGGGCTCCCCTTTATGTGCTGTCATTTTTATGTTGTACTGGGGTGGGGGTGGGGGGGCTGACATTCTTCTCCCCTGGGCCATAGTTTACTTTATAAAATTAAGATGGTTTAAAATAATTCTAGATATTTAGTTTCAAGACCAAACATGGTTTCTAATGAGGAAAAAGATAGTTTGTAAGCTTGGAATTTTTAGTTCTAGAAAGAATTTGTGAAGGATAGTACAGAGATGACGTAGTCTGCTAGGGGAGGTACACTCTCTCCAGTTTTCCTTCAACTCTTAAAAAACCATGTTTCCAGTGTAGGGGGCGGGGTTGAGTTTGAGTTTAGGATTTTTGAATGTACTGCTTAGTGTTGCTAAATTTTCTTTGCTCGGGAGGAAACTTTGGATGAGCTCACTTCAGAAGGAATGACATAAGTCACGGGCCAGAGTAGGGAAAGGGCAGGGAAGCTGTCATCTTTAAAGGGCCTGCCTCCTCAGACGTACAGGCTGTGTGGGGGTGGGACTGTTGGGGCCAGTCTGTTTTGGGGTCAGTTTTCAAGGTAGGTAGCAACTGTCCTTCCTCAGACCTGACTCAATGTTTCTTCCTGACCCCCAGCCTTGGCACCCCATGGCATGACTGTATCACAGCGGTCCTGCCACACCAGCCTTGGGTATACCTGTTTGGTTACATCACATGAGAGAAACTGTTCTCTTGGTTTTCTGGCCTACAGTGTGTGTGTGCACATGTGTGGTGGGGCGGGGAGGAGGGAGAGACACAGAGAGGAGTCCCTGCTTGGCATCATCTAAAAATCAGTCTTCTTTTCTTCTTCTTCTTCTTCTTCTTCTTCTTCTTCTTCTTCTTCTTCTTCTT
>NW_026586383.1:7953240-7956820 GCF_907164565.1 Psammomys obesus
TTCTTCTTCTTCTTCTTCTTCTTCTTCTTCTTCTTCTTCTTCTTCTTTTTTGTTATAATTTCTTTATTCTGGTTTTCAGACACAGTCTCACTATGTAGCTCTGGCTTTTCTGTAGATCAGGTTGGCTTTGAACTCATAGACATCCACCTGCCTCTGCCTCCCAAGTGCTGGGATTACAGGTGTGAGCCACCATCAGGGAAAAGCCTCACCGTGGTGAGAAGGGAAGAAAGGAGGTAGAGCAGACAAATTTGCTATTACTTCTTATGTCAGCCTGAGGGAAGCGAAAGTGGGCTACAGACTGAAAGGTGAGGAGTAGGTGTGGCCGGTGACGGGGGTAGGAGATCTGAGTACGTCTCACTGTCCCCTCCATCATCGCTGGGTCTCCCACTCTTCCCACTAGGCGTTCTGAGAGCCTATGTTTGTGGTGCCTCAGTAACTGACTGGGGATGCCATTACTCTCTCAGGCGAGGCTGTGCAGGTCACATGTAGCAAAAGACCATCAAGAGACACTAAGGGTAGAGGAGTATTATCATGTGGAAGTTGTTCAGGACTCAGGCTGCGGGGTGACCCCACATTCATCGAAGAAGGAAGGAGCCTTCTGTCCATGCAGCCCTCCAGCCTGAAAGCCACATCATGTGTCGGCATGCTCGCTCAAGCTTCAGCCCGCGTACCAAAATGCCAGCTAGGAAAAGAGTAAGGGGAGCCGAGAAGTTCTCGCTGACTTCCGCCACTTTCTTGGAAGCTTTAGCTGCTGGCTTCTGCTTCTATTTCAGTGACTGCGCCTTCCAGGTGGGACTAAACAGGAAGTGCTGCCCCTTACTGCAGGCAAATTGCAGACTAGAAAGAAGAAAGTCAAGTTCAGCTAAAAGAGAACAGCGGGGCGTGGGTCCCGGCTAGGCAAATAGCAGTCTACCGCAGCGCTCCTTATGCGAAACACCCCAACATGAACAGTTACCAGCTGCTGACTGCTCCAGCCATTACGCAATATCCAAGCCTCCTATCAGACCCTGGGCTACTTGGAAGCCCTGCACTTTCCTCTCCCCCCTCTTTATGCCAACATATGACATCATTGTCAAATGACTTGGGTTCAGCCCCTGCCTGCTGAGTTCCCCTTTAATGCCTCTACAGGTCTAAGTGTTTTCCAGTTAAACACTTTTAAATAATTTGCTTCCAGAGGGCTTGTACATAATTATCTAACTCATTGTTAATGCTAAATGTCCTGTGAGTTTTCTATAAAACTGGAAAACTAATTCTAGGTCATGAAAATGAACAGTTACTGGCACCTACCAGCTTTTACAACCTGATTCCAGATGTTAGGAAAGCAAGAGAGAGGGCTAAATCAGATCAGTGTGATGTGAAATAAAGATCTTTATGGACAAAAAAGAAAGTAATTTTCTGTTTTGTTTGAGTTTAATGATGCAGAAAGACAGGAGGTATCTGGGGACACTCCAGTGAGGTCCCCGTGTATGTAAAAAGGCCAGGAAGTCTCTTGGGAATCTACGTGTGTAAACGGATGCTCCCCCACAGGAAACTGCCAGTGGATGGAAGCAGGCAGGTAGTGGAAGCAGAGAAAGGCCCTTGCTCGGGGAGACAGGAAACTGAGTGCACCACTCATCTCCGTGCCTTGGTTGGAAAATGTCTTTGATGAGCCCTCACACGTGACCAGCTGATTCACTTTGTCCTTAAAATCTCTGGAGAGGTGATGTAAACAGCTTCTAGGAAGAGGAGAAATGGCTGCTGGTCCAGCCCTCTGGCATGGAAGCAGAATGGATATGGGGCCAAAGGTTGGTGGAAGCTTGCCACTCCATGTGTCTCGGTTAGTAATGGTTAGCCATTGCCGTGATAAAGCAAAATGACCAACACCAACTTCTGAGGGAGAGAGGGCTTACTTCAGGGTACACTTCCATAGCCCAGTCCATCACCCCAGTGCGGAAGTGATGCAGGAACTCAGGTTGTGCAGGGGCTGGAGGCAGGAACTGAAGCAGAGCCATAGGGAGGCTGCTTACTGCCTCGCTCAGGCTGCTTTCTTATAGCAGCCAGGACCACAAGCCCAGGGGAGGCAACTCCCACACAATTGTCAGTCAATGAAATGTACCGTAGGCTTGCCCACAGGCCAATCTGGTGGGGGCATTTTCTCAGCTGAGGTTTTGTCTTCTCAAATGACTCCAGTCTGTGCCAAGTTGACAAAAACAAAATAAAACAAAAATAAAAATCAATCAATCAATCAAACAAACCAACAAAAAGTAGCCAGCACATGCAATTCTGTTCATACATCGATCGTAGCATCTGGTTTTGCCTTCCTGAGTCTCTCCTCTCTTCCCTTTATCTTTCCTCATTTTTTATTCTGGGGTATGTTCCTGGATGCCGCTGTCCTGCTGTCTCCAACACAACTCAGGCGCCGACCTTTAGAACTCCAGAAACTCTGTATCTGGGGATCCCCTGCCGTATTTCTGGGTTCGGCTCTGATGAGTGTGTTAGGGGGTTGGGTCAGAAGCTTGGACTCGAATGTCTGCAAACTATGAGTGTAAAATCCTCTCTCCACCGTTGCCAGCTAGCTGTGTGGCTCTGGGCGAGGGCTGTACTTCTCCAAGGCCCGAGGCCACCCTTGTGGGCTGCTGTTAATTTCTGACTCACGGTGTTTGGGGGAACGCTGGATGAGATGATTTAGGGAGAAAAGCTCTTGAGAGTTAGATGAAAACACATTGTGTTGTTTGGTCTTGTAAGGTAGTCTCTGTTTACTTAGGCATGGGTATTTTTAGACGGTCCCTCCGGAGCTATGGTTTTTGGGGAAGGGAGGGGAGGGAGAACAGGAATGGAAACAGGCACAGGCAACCCACTAGGACATGAGAACAGTCGGCAAGGAGGCTGGACCACTGTGCTCACAGTGAGGCCAGAGGACGCAGATGGGTTGGGAGCCCCCCTGAAGGTTAGGACAGCAGAGATAGATGACATGGACTAGGGAAGACAAAAGACAGACAAGCACAGACCCCAGGCTTGGCGCGAGTGTGTGAGGAGATGGTACTGGCTGGGAGGTAACTGTTAGAGACATCTGTGCTCACGAGTGACACCCACAGAGTGTAGGCTGGCTGAATGGCAGCGTGTGGGACAAGAGGGATGTGGGCAGTCTGTGCTAGATGCTTAATATAGGGGAAGGGGCCAAGCTCCACCATGGCTGCTTTAGATTTGAAGCTCTTAGGCTCCAGCCATCTACCCCATTTAGATGGAAGATTCTAGAATCATGTTCAGCAAGGTTTCGGGAGCTCTAATGCTCACCTGCTTAAAGCCCTGAATGTCCTGCAGGGCTGTACTAAGAGAGGGGTAAACGGAGGAGAACTCCTGCAGAGGAGGCTTTGGGGTCAAAGAAGCCTGTCAAAACGTGGGTGGCCTAGAGGCATCACCACTACCACAGCCACAGATCCCCACAAAACTGCAAGAAAGGTGCAGTTCACATCTCAGGAAGGGTGACCAGATGTCTGGTCCTGAGCCCTTTACAGAAACGTGGGCTTCTTTCTTTTTCTTTCTTTCTTTCTTTCTTTCTTTCTTTCTTTCTTTCTTTCTTTCTTTCTTTCTTTCTTTCTTT
>NW_026586383.1:7956830-7962443 GCF_907164565.1 Psammomys obesus
TTTCTTTCTTTCTTTCTTTCTTTCTTTCTTTCTTTCTTTCTTTCTTTTTTCTGTCTCTCTCTCTCTTTCTCTTTCTTTCCATCATTCCTTCCTTCCCTCTTCTTTTTGTTTTTATGGAGACAGTGTTTCTCTGTGTAGCCCTGGCTGTTTTCTGTAGACCAGGCTGGCCTCAAACTGAGAGATCTGCCTGCCTCTGCCTCCCAAGTGCTGGGATTAAAAGCACGAGCCACCTGGTAGAAAGGGAGGGGGTTCTGTATGGTCATTGCTACAGTCTTTTATTTCTTTCTGTATGTATGCATGATATATGTATATATGTACATAATATTATATATATTATACATGTAGTTTGCCTTCATGAATATCTATGTATCATATGCATGCTGTGCCTGCAAAGCTTAGAAGAAGTCATCAGATCCCTTGGAACTGGAGTTACTGATAGTTGGGAGATACGGGCTCTGGGAACCAAACCCAGGTCCTCTGTGAGAACAGCAGGTGCTCTTAACCATTGAGCCATCTCTCCAGTGTCTGCCTTTTTTTATTTTTAAGGAAGTCAGTTTGGTGGCGTGTTCTCCTCTTCCTGTTCATAATTTGGACACTGGAATCAATTAAGGGGCCTCTCCTCCCAGGAGAAGGAAACCTGCTGCATGTGTGTTGTGAATATATTCCTCAGATAATGACCATAACACTGACAAGTGCCATTCGTACTTATGAAATCATTGTCACTGAGTCAGAAGTGAGATAAAAGTCTTTGGCAAATCTGTGAAGAATATTTCAAAGAGAAAGAGGCCTGAATTTATAGAGTCTAAAAATAGCCACTGAAGTGCAGCTGTGTTTAGCTTGTCAGAGAACCTGTTGAGTCGAGACAGGCAGGGGTTTTGTTTCTCTAGCCATGAGGTCATCAGTCTTGTTTAAGAGGGGAGAGCAGGCATTTCCAAATAGGGACTGGTTCTGCAGGGGAGGAAGATGGCTGAATGCACTCAGAGTCCTGCGTTTCTGCTCCTACCCTTCCCTTCCATGCCCCACTCAAAATCTACTTTTGGAAGATGTTAGCATCAGTGGTGGATGCCTGCTTGGTGGGATGCAGATGTCCTGGCATTAGAGCATCTCTGGTTCATCCCTGGTACCAGCGGGGGAGGCCTGCCTCCATGAGGATGGCTGGCCTAGTTACTTGGCCTCGGTGGCTTCAGTACTAATGTTTTAAGAATGAGAAATAAACATGTAGTTGAGGGAAAACATTATGACTTCCCTAACACTGAGGGATTGACTCTTGGGTCTTTTTTTGCCCTGTTTCTCATCAGGGATAATGTTACCTTTCTATTATGTAACTGACAAGAAGAGCAGCCCTGAGGCCCCTGTATAGATGGTCCAGTCCTATGGCTGTCTGACTCACAAAATTTCAGCTTTCCATGTTCAGATCTGGAGTGCTGAGCCTTTTTGGAGCTAGTCACATAGGGTGTGACACTGATGTTAGACAGCCACAGTAAGCCAGAGCACAGCCACTCAACCACAGTACTGTGGCGTGAAACAGCCTGGGGCTCTCTAAGGGTTCTATGCAGCAAAGTTAGGATGTTCCCTGGGTTAGACATAGTAGATGCCCTTTCAGCTCAAGATGTTTTCAACATAATGGGTTTATGAATGGAGACTCATGGTAGGCCATGATGTTGCAATGTCAGCTGGTCGCAGTGAAGACCAAGAGAACTGACACATGCATGCTTAGTACTCAGCTCTCTCTCCCCTCTTAGACAGCCCATGGCCACAAGCCAGGGAATGGTAGCCCACGCTTTCTTGCGGGGGAGTTACAGACATGTCCATAGGCCAACCACCGGAGGCTCTTTTCCTGGGCGATTCTCATTTGTGGAAGCGGACAATTAGAACACACATCACAAGCATCCCGTGAAAACCTGTGCTGAAATGAGTTCTGTTCGTGGTGTCAGGCCTAGAGGATGGCTATGTCATCTTTATTCCCCGAGTCTCTTACCATTATGTTTAGCTTGGCTTGCGTTAAGTGCTGGACTGTGTACCTGCCAGCACTTCAAAGCCATTTTATTCATAAAACTTGCTGTCTGTATTCTTTGCTTGGTGTGCTTAATGACACACCTTCTTCCTCCAAGGAGACCCTGGTTGTTGTGGAAAGTCCTTGTCCCCCCAGGTGGGTCACAGTAAGAAGCACGCACTTTACTTTCAGGGTAGCAAGAAAGCAGCTGGAAAACGCCTTGTTGTGCAAGGCTAGCCCTGTGTAAGCATTGTCTGTCATTGCCATGGTCATCATGGCTGTCAGTCAGTCATTGTCATTGTCATCGTTGTCACCATGTTTCTGTGAGGGCTCTGTTGAGGGTTTTGATCATGGCATAACCTAGTATCTCATGGGGCTCCATGAAAGGTATGCCTGTCCGACCTCACTACAGAGAAGTAGCTGTGGCTCTTCCCGTTATCTAAACCAAACTTGTGACATGAGTCCTGAAGCTCAGAGCCAATGTTGCAGTTCGTATCTACATTTGGCTGGTTTGTTTGTCATGTTCTTTTTTTCTCTATTTTTGGGGACAGCTCACTTCATTATGGGAGTCCTTTTCTTTTTCCAGTTGTGTGTAGTGTGTATATTGGATGGCGCCTTTCCTTGCCTCCTCAGACCTGCTATCGTGATGTCGCCCTCCCCCGTTGCTATCACCCTAGAATGCTTTGCCAGGGCTCTCTTTGTAAACCTGTTTCCTCTCCAGTAAGTAGTCCCTTCAGTGAACCTGTCTTAGTCTCTCTTTACCAGAGATAGTTGGCACTGTCCAGGTGCTTAGATCTTGATCTCCTTCTCCTCTGGCCTCTGCCAGTAAAGTCATTTCACACAGCCTGGACAGCTTACGAGATGCCAGACCAGAGCTTGCCCAGATATGATCGCTCCCAAGAACCCGAAAGATACATTCATCACCACGAATTCAGACAGAAACAGTTTACTTTACTTCCTGGAAACCCTTTCAGACAATCAGGGAGGTGACCTTTCAAGTTAAATATTTTCTGTATTAATTAAAGGATGCTTGTTTTCCAGATGTGATTTCCGTACGTCACATTTCAAGGAGAGCCCGTCGGGGTGGGGGTGGGGCTAATGAGGTCTCAGCATGTAAGAAGTCCTAGGTAGAACCCTCCAGTATCGATGGCACTAAGCTTTGGAAGTCATGGCTAACACCACAGTGTGTGACTCGACAGACCCACACATCTGTGGCTTTGTTTAGTTGTGTTAAGAAGGACATAGCAGTCTCTCAAAATTTAATTTCCTGAGTGAGCTTGAGAACCATTGGAACATTTCCTGCACTCCCATCGTGAAGATAATATTCCATTAAAAATTCATATACCTCAAGCCTGGGGTTGGCCCCAGAAGACCTGCCTCTAAGGTATTTGTGTTTCTCCTCAGTGGAAAGCGCACTGGGCCTGGCTGATGGTTCCTACACATTTTGGACTATTGCCCAAGGAGAGGTCCGGTGAGAACAAGGGTGATGATAGTCACAGGAGCCTAGAAAAGCTGCAGTTGCAGAGGCTTTACACACCTTCTCTTGTGTTACTGCATGGCCCTCTCCAGGGCTTGTGTTTGTCCAGCATTGCCTGTGTTGACAGCATTGTACCAGAACTGAATGGCAAGAGTAGTGCCAGCAGACTGTCGTTAAATGCTTTAATTAATGACATATATGTGACATGTGAGTTTACATACACACATACAAGCATATAAACACGAAGCCTGCAAGCGAACAGCCTGCCCTTTGCGAGCCACTCCATGACTTCTTGATAAGATTCCTTTAGTCATTCAACTAGAGGCCTAGATCATGAAAGAGGTGTTTGTAGAATGTTCTGAGGGGGGCTGCTTTGTTTTCCTCCTGACAGTTCCAGAAAACCCTCGAAGCAGAATGTCAGCTGTGGTCTCTCTGGACAATAGCACTGTGTTGCCCCTTTAAAAGGCTGGTTCTTCCCTCCAAGTCAGGAAGTTTTCCTTTAAGAATGCATTTCTGTTCCATAGAAGTTATCAAAAGCTGGGCCTGGAAAATATCTAATTTGTAGCTTTCACTATCAAATGCACTCTCCTTGTGTTCTGATGTGTGCATGGTTTGGGGGTATGTGGTGGTTTTAATAAAAATGACGCTCATAGGCTCATGTATCTGAATGTAATCCTCACCATGGAGTAAAACAGTTTGACAGGATTAGAAGGATTAGGAGGTGTGGCCTATTAGAGAAGTGTGTCACTGGGGGTAGGCTTTGAGGTTTTAAAGTGCACTTTAAAATGCCAGACCCACTAAAATCTGTATACCTAAGGAAGGTAGTCAAGAAGGATAACCCTGGGTAAGATGCTCAGTCTTCATTCAAAAAAGCAAATGGGACAAACATCAGAAGGAGGAGAAAACAGGGAACAGGACAGAAGCCTACCACAGAGGGCCTCTGAAAGACTCTACTCAGCAGGGTCTCAAAGCAGATGTTGAGACTCCTAGCCAAACTTTGGGCAGAGTGCAGGGAATCTTATGAAAGAAGGGGGAGATAAAAGACCTGGAGGGGACAGGAGTTCCACAAGGAAAGGAACAGAATCAAAAAATCTGGGCACAGGGGTCTTTTGTGAGACTGATACTCCAACCAAGGACCATGCATGGAGATAGAACCCCTGCACAGATGTAGCCCATGGCAGCTCGGTGTCCAAGAGGGTTCCCCAGTAATGGGAACAGGGACTGTCTCTGACATGAACTCAGTGGCTGGCTTTTTGATCACCTCCCCCATGATGGGGGAACAGCCTTACCAGTCTACAGAGGAAGGCAATACAGCCAGTCCTGATGAGACCTGATAGACTATGGTCAGATGGAAGAGAAGGAGGTCCTTCCCTATCATTGGACTGGGGGAGAGGCATACAAGGAGATGAGGGAGGGAGGATGGGATTGGGAGGGGAAGAGGAGGGGGCTACAGCTGGACTACAACATGAATAAATTGTAATTAATAAAAATAAAGTAAAAATTAAAACAAAAAACTTAAATAAAATATGCCAGACCCAGTCAGAGTCTCTCTCTCTCTCTCCCTCTCTCCCAGCCCCCCTTTCTCCTCCCTCTCTCTCTTTCTCTGTCTCCTGCTCTTAGCTGTGCCTCTAGCACCACACTTGCTGGCATCCACTGTCCCCACAGCCATGCTCCCTTACGTGATGACCATGCACTAAGTCCCTAAAACTGTCAGCAAGCCCCCAGTTAAGTTCTTTTCTTTGTAAGAGTTGCCTTGACCACAGTGTCTCTTCATAGCAGTAGAACAGTGACTGAGACTGGGGAAGGCAACTTTGAGAACATGGTCAGTACATTTGGGAATATCACTGAATGATAATCAGCTGCTGGGCAGCCTGGGTGGCTGTGCATACACTGTGCATCTGGCAGAGTTCTCTGAGGGTGTCGTCAACTGGTGCGTTTTTCTGTTGCTCCCACACATGCTGTTTGTGACACCCAATTTTCCTATAACTCTCCTTCCACCCCAAGCCACACCCCTTCTTAGGCCTTTCCCCAAAGTCCACAGCAGTGTGGAATGAACTGCTGTAAGGCCAAAGGTCTACAGGAACACTGTGGTACCATGTGTTTGTTGGCACAGATTCTTCTCCGTGGTGGCATCTTGGGGTGG
>NW_026586383.1:7962453-7992453 GCF_907164565.1 Psammomys obesus
TGTGTTTGTTGGCACAGATTCTTCTCCGTGGTGGCATCTTGGGGTGGGGGGGAGCTGACTCATTGATGTATGATTTAGCATTTATGACATCATGTATCATTCTACATTTAAATATCAATGATCAAAACCCAAGCCTCTGTTAAAATGCACTAAGGATTCCTAGACTAACAAACATCTCTATGTTCCAGAGTAGCCCCTAGGCCATGGTCTGTCTTTGAGACTCTCAGGACAGAGAGCCCCAAGATGTGCCTTCCAGACTGAGTGTGTGTCCCTTACTGTGAGCTCCAGGAGCTGCTTTAAAAGTGTGAAGTGTAAGTCCCCACTCCAGGAATGAGTCTCAAGCCTTTGTGTCTGCTTTTCTTTCTGAAAGGCAAGTGGAGTTTCTATTGTGGTGTCTGAGGGTCACTTCAAAGGCAGTTCTGGATGAATCAGTACCAGATGGACAATTTCTGAAAGCAGAACCCATCCACCTGCCCACTGTCTATTTGTCTGTCTGCTTCCCCATCCACATTCTTATCCATTAGTTCTGTCTGTCCACCCCATTCTCTGGTCACTAATCCATGCAAGGCACCCAGAACTGTGTTGGCAAGCTAATGATTCTGTGAAGATACCTGGGAATGATAACAAGGATTTAGCCTACTGTGCAGCGGTCCAACTCCACTCTTCAAAGCAGCTCTGTGAGGGAAGAATAGAGACCGCCAGTTCATGAAGGGACAGTGAGAGAACAGAGGAATCTGGAGTCCTCTAGCCAGGCAGAGTGGAGCAGATCTAAGGACCAAATTTCTCCTCTTTCAGGGCTATAGTGTGTACGTATTCAAGTGGGGTCAGAGCTGGCTAAGGCCTTATTTATAAGTTTTTCCCCTTCTTCCTGCTCTCAGCAAAACAGGGAGAGGGATCTGCTCCCATGGCCCTGCTTTGCCTCTTACAACCTCATCTACACTTGAGGTTCTGTGTAGAGACCCCTACATTTATATCAGAATACAAATGAGTTTCCACTCAGTGAAGTCTCCATATTTAAAAGTTACAAATCAAGGCAGTAGGAAATACTCTTGCTCTGCCCTCTTGATAGTCTGGAAGGCCAAAATCAAACTTGGAAGTCTTGGGCTCCTGAGAGTTCAGTGCACAGACAGACACTGGTAGGGATCTGGCTCCCAGCTCACCCCCCACCTTCACAGTTGTTATCTGACTCCATGTCATACTTCAGTGGCCTCCTGTGTGTGTGCACAGATGGCCCAGGCATGATGGTCAAGCATGTATATAGATGTTCATTCAAGAAGTACCTACTTGTCCCTGGAGGTTGGAGGTGCTTCTCTTCAATTTGAAGAGGCCATCTGTTTATGAACCTCGCTTTTTGGCTAGGCAGGCCCCCTGTCCTCAGGCCACCCCAGGCTCCTGTTCTCCTTGCTGGCTGAGTGATGATAGAGGACAGGAAGAAGGGAGGAAGATATTCCCGGGATGGGTGGAGGACTAGGGTGGAGTCCAGCTGGGTGAGGGTGTGTGTGTGTGTATTTGTGTGTGTGTGTGTGTGTGTGTGTGCAGCGGCCAACAGGAAGGAGGGCTGGCTCTCTTTGGCTCATTGGTTCTTAGTGTTTCGGGGCTCTTTCTGCAGATGCATTGTCACTGTGTGCTTGGAGTCACGCTGGACTGTTGAGCTCTGGCCACACCAGCTCAGTTCTGCTTAGGACTATGGTGGGACCAGCAGTCAGGATACTTTCCAAGAGATACCCACCCTGTTCTTTGGCATTGGCCTGTGTCTGGGAGGCTCTCCTGGGTCTGCTTCCAAGTACAGCTGTCCTCCTTACAGGTCTGTGGGTGGGCCCTAGAAGGCCATGGGTGGAAAGGCAATTTGTTATGGGACAATGCTAATCTGGAGGAACTTCCTGCCCTGACCCCAGAGCCCTGGACTTAGGGGATGCACAGAGGATCTGAACTCTCTAAAGTACAAGTGTTGTGACTTAGGACAAATCCATTCTCTTCCCACCTCGTCTTTTTTCCCTCGCTTCTTTGCATTGTCTGCGCTAAAATGAAAGCTATTGTTTATTTAAAAGAACCATTTGCCTAATGCCCATGGAATTTATTTTTTGGAGCTGTTTCTATGTTAATCATCAGTTCAGACTTTGGCTGTAGCTGGATGATTATGTAACCTGGGATGGAATAAATTCTACTGACAGTGTGGACTCCAAAGTACCCATCCCCTAGCCATGCCTGAGAGGGAGCAAGTCCATGCCTGGCTGTATATTAAACCTGCTGCTGGGTACTCCTGGGGGTGGGAGGGGGAGAGATGAAAATAGCCTATAGAGAGAGTTGGCAAATTGCTCGAATTGAGTCAGGAGGGTGATGTCTTTGCGGTAGCTCATCTTATATTTGCTGTAGAATGGCCCCATTCTCCTTATTTATAGACACTGAGGTTTAGACATTCCTTTGTATAAATCCCAGGCCCTCCTACCCCTGTGTTCACCTTGGCAGGATCAAAAAATGTTCCTGGCCCTTTCCTCTCCACTGGCCTCTTCCCTGTGTCTCCATGTGCCTGCCATACCCAGCAGTACTGACTCCAAGAGCCACCCTTTGCCTGACTCCAAGCCTGAAGTCCTTTGATTTCTACTCTGAAGCCTGATCTGGGTCCACAAGGAGTTGCTTTGTCAGGGATGGAAAAAGGGAGGATGTCTTAGTCATGGGGACTTGAAGTTTAACTTGCCTTGGATTCTAAAGGGAAGAACAGACATAGACAGGGTTTTTGAAACCCTGACTTTATCTTGGCTGGGTAAGGATGGGCTGCAGAAAGGGCTCTCCTTGTGGTCCCTATCTTATACCCTCGTATTGGAAGATGATAAATTTATTCTGTCTTGTATCCATTTTTCCCCTTAAATGACTGGAAATGTGTCTCCGCTTACCATGTTAACATCCATTAACAAGGCAGCCTTGCATTTACCCATTTAACACAGGAGTAACTGTTAAAACAAGCTCTGAAGTTCCAACCTCCCAATGTGGTTCAGTGTTGATGTGTCTGTCAGGCCAGGCTACTCCTCCCTGGAGGAAGCTTTTCCCAAATGGGGACTTGGGGACCCCATGTTCCTTCCGTTGCCATCCCTCCATTCCCTCAAGGCTTTAAAGTCTTTCACTCCCTGGGAGCTGATGGAGGAATACCCAGTGGAAAAGGCACACTTCCACCTAGAAATGACCCATATGCCTTCCCCTCACTGTCCGTCAGTTCAATGAAGATTTAGTTACCTGGCCACAGCTGGCCTCAAAAGAACCTGGGGAAATTTGGCTCAGGCTGGGCAGCCAGCTCATTTGTATGGTGCCATGGGATCAGGGTAGGAGATGAAGAGCAAAAGTTCCTGAGACGTCCATGGCGGGGGCACAGGATTGGCCAGAACTTGATGAGAGAGCATGTGTGGAACCATGAAGGGAAATAGCCAGGGACCCCCTGAGGTCTCTGACTGGCAGACAGGTGGATGACAGTACATCTCGGGGTGGGGGGCTGACAGGAAGGGGAGAAGATGTGAAGAAATTGTCAGGCTGGTCCTTGGCCCACCATGGGCTGCTGCCATATAGCATGAATACGGGGACCCACAGACAGTGGTGGCTGGTGGCCTTGCATTTCCTCTGCCAGCCCCATGGAGGGAAAGTTCAGGAAGATGTTGGTGCTGTGCTCTCAGCCTCAGCACCTGACGGGATCTGCCCATCAGTTTCCGAGTACAATGCTCATCATGAGAGTTGGAGGGAAATACCGACCCAGTGGCCCAGTGTCTTAGCTCAGCCGCCACGGCAAAATGCCATAGAGTGAGGGGGTTCTGTAACAGTTTGATTGTCACAGTTCAGAAGGGCAAATATGAAATGAAGGTACCAGCATGGACTCTTCCTAGTAAGCAGATTGTCACCTCTCTCTGTTTCTTCATATGGCAAAGAGAGAAAGAAGTTGGGGTGGGGGAAAGAAAAACTGCGTGCCTAAGAGAATCTGGCATCTCCTCTTCTGAGGGCGCAGAGCCCATCTCAAAGGTTCTCTCATGATCTTGTCTGAACCTGTCTATGTCCCCAAAGGCTATGTTTCTAAACACTGTCACAAGGGGAACTTCAACATACAAATCTAGGGACAGAATTCGTCCATAGAAGCCAGCCACGCATGCTCCTCCAGGCCTGCCCTTCCAGTGTTGACTTTCCTGTCTGATCTGGGAGGGAGGCAGAAGCAGGGAGCCTGACATCCTAACCATCTGTCTCAGGCAGGGACTTGTGTCCTGTGCTTGCCTTGATGTAGCCCCCTTTGCTGCCTCTGGCCTTCAGTTCTTTACTCTGGGCCTGTGATGCCAAGGACTGGAGGCTACCATGACTCAAGCATCCCCAGGATGGGGAGCCAGCGAAGGCCAGCTCTGGGGCTATAGCCACAAGCCTCTTGGCCAGTGAACCAGTAGGTCAGTTAGTACGGTCTGCTGTTACCACCCTAATAGTGCCAAGAAGCCTGAGGTCAGCCCCAAGGCCACCTGAAGTCTGGGCTAACAGCTGGCCATGGGGCAGGGACCTGCAGGGACTTTGTGGATGGGGTTGATCTGGGGGTATAAATGTCCGGTTGACAGCTTTTTACTGTTGTGCCTACCGGGTGGGACTCAAATCTCTGCCTGCAGGGAGCCTGAGCGGGGTAAGGAAAGATTGGTGGCCTCATTCCCAGACTACCAACAGATCCCTGGCCGCCTCTCTCACTCAGACTACTGAAGAGCAGGACTAGTTGGGGGAGGAGGGCAGAGCTCAAGAAGGGAGGACATCACTGTTAAAGAAGTTTGTTTTGCGCTTTTCGTGGGTTTTGTATGGAATACAGGAGGTTTGGACGGCTGCGTATTGGAAAGGAAGGGCATAGGCACAGGGCAGCCATCAGGAGGCCATATTATCACACTGGCGCAAGTTACACAGCCACGGAGTGCCTCAGTCTCCCACCTGCAAATGGTTGGAATGACTCCTCCCATCCAAAGAGCCGGATGACCCATCTGCACCCTGCTTAGGGCAGAGCCTGACTCATAAAGAAGCACACGCTAACAGGGCGACCGCAATTACCAGCCCTGACCAATCTGTTTTGAAAAATATTTGCACTAGTTTGGTGTCCCAGCAGCCTGCACAGCGCCTTTCAGTACCAGAGGGACTGCTGTGGTTGCTACGCACTGGCTGGGTGAACAGGGACTCTAAGACCAGACAGTGGTTGAGATGCAAGAGGCGTAGAACAACTGAGGACCAGCCTAAAGCAGTGTGTGACTCTGTGTGGCACATCATCCCAGGCCCTGGCAGTGCAGAGTCCTAGTCGGGAGGTAACCCCAGGGCTGTGGGGCTTGAAGACCGTTTCCCTGGTGGAGTTTGTGGCAGAAGTGAAGGAGGGTGAGCAACAGGCCAGAACAAGAGCTATGTTTGGAGGCATGTGTATGTCAGAGTAGGAGTCTAAGGTGGATTTAAAGCCACCTACTGCTAATAGGGTGATGAAGTAAGACTCTCAGGGCTCCTGTTCCACCAGGAAGAAAAACATTTAGGGCATATCAGTGGTCTACAGGTCAGCATCAAATCTGGAATCATATGGACTATGTTTTAAAGGAAATAGTGAAAGATGATTTCCCTATGGACTCATGTGCCTCCTGGAGTCTTGTTCTATAGTGCCATAAGAGGACATAGAGGAGGATCTAGAACATTGTTGCTCTGTTTTTATATCTGGGAGATTTGGAACATCAGGAAGAAAAGCAATGTCATGCTGGAAGAAAAGCTATGTTGAAATATAGAGGCAGTCATGTCTCCAAGTATATCTGGGGTAATCCAGAACCCAAAGCCTGAGTTTGGGTTGATGGAGAAGATTCCATAGAGGGCTCAGACTATGTAAAAGGTTAAGTCCATCCACCAACACCACCCCCAGCGGAGCCATCAGCCCTGAGTAGCCAGCACCAGCCACAGCAGGCCAGACGGTAGCACAGGCATTGCAAAGGCCAGGAGAGCAGGGAGAAGAAAACACAGCGAGAAAAGACCATCCCAGCAAGAAGTGCAGATGGCATCAGTCTCTAACGGCATGTGCCCAGAGTGAGTCCAAACAGTGTGGAAAAAAACACATATCAGAGACTGAAAGCAAACAGACTCCCCATCCAAAGCGCACAACTCAGAAAAATGCCGGAGCAGCGTAAACACTGCGAGGCAAGCGCAGCCGCTTAACCTCGGTATTTTAGCAAGCAGAAGCGGCGCTAGCAGTGTGGTAGTTCGCAGTCATCTGGACGGCCTTGACCTCACTTGGCTTTTCCCTCTATTCAAACAAATTTGTAAGGGCCGCTTTGCCATTCCATTCCTTTCTTGGCGCAGCCTTGCAGTTCCCCAGCCCACGAGCAAGGATGCTCTGGGCACTTTCCTACCACCCATTTCTTAAGGACATTCTCTTTGCCCTTACATGGAGAGTTGCAAAATGACCTGACTGTCAACCAGGACTACTGGCCGCGTGCATTTGGCCATCTCTGGACTGGGGCCTGAGAGGAACCTGGAAGCCCCTCCCCCTTCACTTGTCCTGCCATGGCTGTAAGGGAGACTGTCACTTCCATCTTGGTACAAGAGGAACAAAGGGTTGAGATTTAGAAGGCAGCAAGGAATTAATATGTATCCACATTAAAAATTTACAAGTGAAAATTAGTCTAGGAGGGAAAGGGAGCCATGTTTTCAAACCTTGTGACATTACGCTGTCAGGTAAACAGGAGTGTCTCATCCTTTCCACGGTGGCCTTCCTCACGATCACCTCCAAACCTGAGCAGTGTGAGGGCAGCAATTCCAAAAGCATGTGTACGTAAAACACTAACCAGCGCTAGGAGCCAGAGACACAGAGGGACAAGGTAGTCGGCATTCTTTCTTTCATATTGCCCACCCCTGGGCCTGGACTTGACTTGGAAAAGGCATCTGGACTGTCGTTCCCATTTCAAACACCTCCAACGTCGTAGTCGATTTCTCCGTAGTCAGTGGAGAAGTTGAAGGCCCTTCGCTGTGGCTATCGTTTTACCTTGCTGTTGTGCTCACCTCTGCTTCCTCTTCCACACCCACATCAAAGCGGGCTCTTCCTGTGCCCCAAATGTGCCTGTGACTTTCTATCTGCTCTTTAGCAGGGCCAGGGCAGGTTTGGTGGTAGGGCAGAAAGCCCATGATGCATTTAGGATCCTGACCTGGCGTGTGATGGGATCATGGAGGGTGGGGAGACAGGGCAGTGCTGTGTCTCAGAAGGTCTTTACTGATGCCCGCTTCCTGCCTTGTCCTACCCGGTCTACCTTAAATGTGATCTATCTACTGTGGCCTCCCTCCAGGACGGCATAAGAAGGAGCTTCCTCTGGAGCCGCAGTGAGGGAAGTACTGAGAACTGACCTACTATGTGCATAACCCTCCCTGCCGTCTCCTGCAGAGGAGAGCCGGGCACATTTTCTCTTTTGAATACAGCATCCCCTTCCTTTGAGTCCACAGGTGATGATGGGAATCCCTCAACCATGCACACATACTTCCAGCTTCATGGGCTACAGGAGGCTGGGAAAAAGCTTCATCCTTTTCACCCTTAACTGGCTGTTGCTGGATGAGAGGAGAGGATAAAACAGCTCGGAGGGCAGCTTAGCTCAACCACATGAGGCCGATGGTATCCACAGCTACTGCACTGTGGCTATGGAAGGGAGGCGTGGCTTACCCGTGGACCCATGATAGTGCTTAGATCCCTTCCGCTCCGCATACACCATCTCTTTCTTTCCCTCTCCCTCTTCTCCTCCTTCTTCCCCTCTCCCCGTCCCTCTTTTCCTCTCTTCCTCCATCCCTCTCTCTCCGTGGTTTGCACAGGTGTGGTGTGCTTCTGTGTGTGGTGTGCATGGTATATGGGAACATGTGTGTGCATGTGTGGAGCTCAGAGGTCAGTGCTAAGTGTGTTCCTTCATCACTGTCCTCATTTTCTGAGCCAGGATCTCTCACTGAGCCTGGACCTCACCAGTTTGATTTTCTGGCCAGTGAGCCTCAGGGAGCCTCCTAGCTCTACCTCTCCAATGCTAGTTTTACAGGCACATGCCATTTCTCCCGGTTTTCAAAAATACGTGTGTGTTTGTTTGTTCATCTGTTTGTTTGTTTTGTGTGTCTGTGTGGTATGTGTACCGCGTGTGTGTTCACTCTCAGAAGAGAGTGTCACGTCTTTTAGAACTGGAGTTCTAGATGAGTGTTGAGCCACTCTGTGGGTGCTGGGAACTGAACCAGGGTCTACCTGCCTCAGTGGCCAGTGCTCTTAACCACTGAGTCATCCCTTCAGGCCCTCTTTAAAGCTTTTTCACACAGTGCTGGAGATTGGTCATCAGCTCTCACAGCAGTCCTGAGAGGGGGCAGCTTCTTCTCGGGAGTCCTCATACCTCCCAGCCTGCTCGGAGGGAAAGAGGAACAACACACACACTTTCTGCTATGCGCTGCCTTTTCCTGGGGGATTTCCAGTCCTCCATCCATAGCCCCTTTCTGAGCAAAGCAACTTTACTTCAGACTCTATTTCCCCACGGAGCTCTTGGAGCCGGAAGACAGGAAGAATGTGGTGTGAGCAGAGATGCTCTGTGGAAATCCTCTCAACCTGAGGAAAACTCTGGGGCCAGGACGGATAACGACAACAGGCAGTGAGGGAAGGTGGAGATGACGCAGTAACTGGGACTCAGTTTTCAACGTCCATGAACCTTTGTCCCCGTTAGTGATTCCCCAAAGCAGCAGATAACAAGATAGGGCTGTGCCCTCCAGAAGCTGTTCCCTCCTGGGATTTCTCCATACGGAACAGAGGTATTTCTGGACTGGACATGGTGGTATCCACAAACTATCACCCTAAGCCACCATCTGTTCTGTTTCCGGCACCAGCCAGACTTGAACTCTCTCGGCTCAGGCTCTAACAGGATTCTTAGTGCCGTATAAGAACTTGCATTTCTTCCTGTAATCAGATTTTCAAGTCAAGTTTTGTGGCTTTCTTTGTCTCAAAGTAGAAAATAGCCATAAAAATTGATCTTAAAAACATTTTTGTTTTATAGCCCTATGGCGTATTCGGCTAGTGTTGTGCCAACCTCTTATGAAGCAGCAACTGTTTTAGGAATTTCAGATAAAAAACTGACTAAAACAGGGAGGTCTGCCCATTTTGTGGCAATAATGGAGCCATCTACACCACATAGCTGAAGTGTGGGCAGTAAGCTCTAAGATCTAAAGTAATCTCTAAAGGGAAATTGAAGCGTGCTAAGTAGGCACTGGAGGTTTGGCTCAGTGGTTAAGGATGGCTCAGTGGTTAGGAGTGTTTGCCGATCTTGCAGGAGTTTTGACATCACAACCACATGAACTATAGCTTTGGGGGACCTGACACTCTCTTCTGGCCTCTCTGAGCACTACACACATGTATGCACAGACACATGAAGAAAAAAAGCTTAACGTAGGCTAAATGAGAGCCCAAAGTAAGCACATGTGTAACTTTTGTCCTGCTAGGAACCACAGAAGAGAAAGTCCTGTCACTGTCACTGACGATGTGGTCACTGCCAATGTAATGGGAAAATAAATTGCCTATAAACGGCAGAAAGCTAAAGCTAACACATTGTCATTTGTGTACCAACATTGTCATAGTTGGTAGTCTCTGTTTTAAAAAAAAATCTAACAAGTTGGCATTATATTAGATATGCTCATTGATGTGCATATATTAAAATACCGATTGATGTGCTATTATATTAGATTTTGGCAGCTTAACATAGGTAAAAATTGTTTGCTTGTATACTGGTACTTGTGACACATTTTTTATTTAAAAATTATAATTCTCAATAGCAACATGTAAAACATAAAAATTAATCCAAAGAAATATGAGAGGTCCATAAGGATGATTATAAAGCTATATACAGAGTTTTAAAGATTTGATTCAATAAGAAAAATACCACATAAAACTGGATCTATGATATATACCTATCAGCACTATTACAGAATTATTTATTAAACTGGGCTTTATAGCCTGATTGTGTAACTTGTATATTAAAGGAATTAAACATTTATAAAGTAATCAATGAAAGAAGGGCATTCGTAAGTATAAACATTTATTATAAAGTAACAAAACCATATGTAACCAGTACAGGAGGAGAGGTTTTTTTTTTTCAGGTCTTAGAAAACGCTATCAATTGAACTATCAATTAAATATTAGTATAAACGCTCATTCACTTTATAAAATAAATTACTACTTTATGACACCCACAGAAATAAATGATTGACAGATGGAAGGACTATGCAGGGCCGGGCTGCAGACGTGATTCAGTCGGGAGTTCACAGCCAATGTTACATAAATGGGGCCTGCTGGTGCGCACTTGTAATCTCAGCACTAGGGGGCTGGAAGGAAGGAGATCAGAAGTTCAAGACCATCCTTGACCTCAGAGCAAGGCTGACCTGGGGTACAAGAACCACAAGATCCTGTCTCTCTGCAGCCCCCCACAAAAAAAGCAGGACTATAAAAAGCATTTTTAAAAACTATGTTCATGAGCTTTAAGTAGGATAATCACTGTAATACAAGATGTCAACACATCTTGTAAAGAACAGATTGACATAATTAAAACCTATTTTATGTGACAAGAGGTGATATAACAATGTAAAATGTCTAGAAGAAAAAAATGGTAGCAAAAAAATACACCATGGACAGAACTTTCCTAACCTATGTATCTTTTTGAAACAATAAGAAAACCACAAGGTAAAAAACACGAAAGGAATATAAAAGCAATTCCTAGTCTAGGAACTAGCATGACGTGCTAACAAAAATATTCACACACTTGTAATCCAGAGGGGAAAAACAATGAAACAGCATTTATAACTTATAACAGAAAACTGCTTAAAAGATTAACAGTATCAAATTGAAAGTGAAATAGGGAAATGCTATTTGTGTTTATCAGCATTGGGAATATAATTTGACTGTATCAAGTGTTTAGTTGTTTATAAATTCAACCAAGTGGTTCTACTGCTGGATAGTGTCTCCATAGAAATATCTGTACAGTGTTGCTGACAGTGGGAGAAAAACCGAGACAGCCTCAACACCCACACGGGAAGGTGATTAGACAAGATGTAATAAGGAAGTAGGATGTGGGATTCTATGCACCATGGCGAGCTTCAGACACCCTGTTTTCATGACGGTGAGCACAGCATAGGTGCTGCATGCACAGCTGAGCCCCGAATAAGGGGTCTTTCCTCCAGCCAAACTCTTCACCTGTCCGTTTGCAATTCACCTTCAGCCAGCCTTGTCCAAGGACACACCCTTCCATTCAACAACCTCTATCCAGTGGTGGCTCTCCCAGAGGAGCACAGGTCAGAGCCTCTTGGTCCAATTTGGACTTAATTCAAAGTGCTTCTGGTTTAGAGTTGTGAGTTTTCATTCGGTTTGTGTTACAGCCCAGCTTGTCCCTCCTTCAGGTCCCTTCCCCACCGTAGGCGTTGGTCTCAAGGGCGGTAAATCTTCATACACACAGATCTCCATTTCTAAGTCTCCTTCCTAGAAACCTAGAGTCTGTCAACTAAATTATGGAAAACTTGTCACAGCTGATACTATGTACGTGTAAAAGACCCCACAAATCTCTATGAGCATGTATGTATAGCTCATCACTTCTTGTGTGTGTGTGTGTGTGTGTGTGTGTGTGTGTGTGTGTGTGTGTACATGTACACATATGGAGCCAACAGTTGATGCTGGTGTCTTCCTCACGAGCTGTCCACCTCATATTTTTAAGATTAATTTTCAACTATGTGTTTGTGTGAGTACATGCACATGAAAGTGGATGCCTACAGAAACCAAAGGAGTCAGGTTTCCATGATGCTGCCCAGTATGGGTGCTTGGGATTGAACCCGGTCCTCTGTAAGAGCAGTGCATGATCCTAACCACCAAGCAAGTCCTTGACTGACTGAGCCATTCCACTGGCCATCTGTTTCCTTACTGATGGGGCCACATGACAGTGACACCTGCTTCACTAAACATTTTGTGATGGGTCTCCCCTCAGTCTGTGTTCCAGGGCTTGTGCTGCCATTCATTCACATCTCCTTCCTTGCCACAGGAGGGAAGTATGGCTCCGAGAGGTTTATCACACCCAGGGACTTGAGACCCCAAGTCTGGCTCTTCTCTCCACTTCATTTTTTTGCCATCAGTACACTGGGTGGTGAAGGAATGAATAGGGGACATTTCATCAGGAAAATGAAAAGGCTAAGGACCATTAGGAGTTTCCTTGTGATGCTTGCGCAACTGTAAACGGCTTTTGAGATATCTGGACTCTTAGGCATCTCTGCTTTAAGTGGAATAAGGACTCGGGAGGGACTGAGAGCTATATAGAGATGACAGCAGGTTTAGAAAGACACGGGGTCCTAAGGAGTTGAGGCTTCCACAGACCCAGCTTTGTAACTCTGTCAAACTCCACTCCAGAGCTAGATCAAGCCAGCCAGCCAGTGGATTCTAGAAATAGGTTTCTGAGAGATGAAACTGCTCCTTTCAGTGTGTTTTAAAAGCAGTTTATGGGAATAGCTCCCTCCTCGTGTGTGACGGGAGGGCAGCAGAAAAACGGGATCCTTGTGTGATCAGACACACAAGCTAAGCATTAAGAGAACCTTGCCCAGGGAGCCAGTGTTTAGCCAGAGAGTTTCCACACTGGAGGCTTTGTGTCACTTTGGGGAACGGTGCAGGAATCATGTGCCCCTAGAGTTATGCTCCGTCTGTCATTATGATTCACCTTTACTGAAAGTTCCCTCTTTTCTTCACTCACCATTGAAGGAAACCCCAAAAGATGTAGTTTTTGGCAGGTGTCCCTTTTTTTTGGTGGGATTCAGTGTTTCTTACTCCACCCGCTTAATCCCCTGAAAGGAGAATTAGTTTCAGAGAGGGGGAGGGAAAGTGTAAGCGGAGGAGCCCCTTCTCCGTTTCGAGAACACATGGAGGTCGGTCTATGAGGCCTGGGGAGGTCTCTAGTCATTCATCCAACCGTGACCTTATGCAGCTCATTTACCAACTCCTTCGTTATGTGGGACTCTTGGGAGTCCATGGAACAGGTCATTATCTCAGGGCTGTCCACCCAATCAGGATGATGGGAAGTGAACATGTGGGGCCCATGAGATGGCTCAGCGCAAGAAAGCAGTTGCCACAAAGCCTGTTGGCCTGAGGTTGATCCCCAGACCTACATTAAGACGGAAAGAAACTCCATAAAGTTATCCACATGCATGCTGTGGCAAGCACAAACCTCCTCTGACACACACACACCATACATATTCACAGCCTTAATATAAATAAATAAAATGACATGGTGGCAGGTTGTCTAGAAAATTTGACTCCAGTGGAGCAGGGGAAGGTGGGTAGTGGGCGTTTCCTCTCACTTGTAGTTCCTAGATTTTACACAGATAAAATCACACACATGTATATGACATGAAAGTATAACTCAAACTGAATACGGGGACAAAGACTAACTTGAGAAGGCTGGGCGAGAAGAAGGGGCACAGAGGAGGAGTACGTTCTACACACACACAAGAAAAATCTTCAGAAACAAAATTAGGAAGTGAGCCACGAGAGGAGGAAAAAGAAAAGCTTCAGGGGAGAGTGGTAGGGAGGAAACGGAGCACCGGGTCTGAGAATGAAATGGGGGCGGTGCTCGGGTGGGAGGTTTTAGATAGGGAGTGGGGTGGAGAGAGGAAGTATTGGGAGAAGGCTTGTCCAAAACCCAGTACTCAAGGAAATTCAATAAGGAGCTCCACTTTGCATGCTGATAAAAATGTGTGTGTGTGTGTGTGTGTGTGTGTGTGTGTGTGTGTGTGTGTGTATGAGTGAGAGAGAGAGAGAGAGGTGCAGAAGCACAAGGAGCCCCTTCCTGCCAGGTCTGACAGACCTTGCTCAGGGAGTAATGCTAACTAGATAAGCAATGGGAAGTGGCACAGAGTTCCCACCCAGTTCGCTGTGGGGCCGGGGGTGGGGCTGTCACCTGGCGAATAGACAGGAGAGTGCAGGAGAGCAGGCGGGTGCCTGCAGAGCTAGACACAACCTCCCGACCTCCCCCCGTGTCCTGGTCCCTGGAGAGCATTCCACTTCTGCCTCTACCCGTTCACTGCTGCACCCTTCTGGGCAGGTCTCTTCATCTCCCCGGCATTCAACCGTTGACCCCTCATAAAACAAGGACAAGTATTTTCTCATGTGGTTTCTAGAAGGAGGACGTATTCTTAAAGCCCTCCATAAACCTGGACCATATGCTTATCCAAGCCACGGCCTGGTTCCTATGGAGAGGTGGTGAAACCCCCTGCAAGGTTGGAAACCTACCCCGCTGCCCCTGGGTGAGCAACGTTTTATTACAGCCTGGGGCTAAAAAGATGCTTTTGTTTCCTTACTGCTGTGGATTCTCTAAGGGGGAGGGCTGCTGGTTTAGGGAATCACGTGATGTGGTCATGTGCATGTAACCATTTACTGGGGTAATGACTTGGAATGCTTGAGCCTTGCTTCTAGATCCATGTCTCTGCTCACCATCTGTGGATGATGCCTTCCTGTAGTACATTGTGGGCATGAAGAAGGCCTGAGAGGGGCCCATTAAACTACCCTAGTTATTCGCCTGCTGACAAGAGGTCACAGGCTTTTAGCACCCAGTCGGTACTCATGAGCCATCTTGCCTCCCAGTCCTGATGGTTGCTATATTCTAATCCTAAGTGCTTCAGTGATGTTAAGGGCAAGTCCCACAATACTTACTTTGGATTTGAACAAAGAAAGTCTGCCTCCCATCAGGCATGTAAGCCGTGCAGAATCCTTATGCTCAGAAAGCTCCAGTTTCAAATGCCATTTTCCGTAGTGGCCTGTGCTGTTGGCTGTCCTGCCATCCGTAAGTGTTCAGGCTTCCAGAGACCAGCTGTAAATGTTCCTGAGTGATGCTGCAGTGGGGAAGTGTACCAGGCCTGCCCCTTGGAGCCACCATGAAGTGTGGCCTCTGGGGAGATGGCTCAGCATGGATAGGTCTTGCACCTGGGTTCAGGGCCCAGGACATACACATTAAAACAGCAAAGCTGCTGGGCCCAACAGTGTTCTTTTCAGTCAATGACAGAACCTGGATTGACAGCAGGTTTCAAGCTTTGGGTGTGCAGTGAGTATTAACTCTAAACTGGATCTAAGTCTCCTTCAGAATCCCATGACTGGGAAAGTTCTGGATCTCAGATGAAGGCGTTAACATTTGGTGTAACAGGAATTAATTTGCATTCATGCAGAGGTTCTTGAAATGGTCCGAGATTGGCAACTGAATGCTGTCTACCAGTGTGTAGATGCGGAATGCAATAGATTCAGCATCACTGTCCTGAGGGAGCCCAGACTGGGAGGGAAGCAGGGAGGCAGGGACCATGGCAGATGTGGCGCAGTGAAAAGGCTGAAGGTTCTACGGAAGAATTCCAGGCTGGTGAGAGCCACCTTTAATGTGGGGTGTTCTACCTTCGCCATCAGTGGCTGCCCCTCAAGGCTTTATTAAAAAAAAAAAAAGTATTTGCAGGGCTGGGAAAGATGGCACAGCATTTAAGAGCCCTCGTTGTTCTTACAGAGAACTAGGATTTGGCTCCCAGCACTCATGGCAGCTTATAACCATCTGTAACTCCAATTCTAGGGAGTCCAGTACCCTCTTCTGGCTTCATGATCACCTGTACATGTATGGTTCACAGACATATACTCAAGCACGCACACACACACACACACACACACACTCTCTCTCTCTCTCTCTCTTAAAGAGTTATTTAAATTATGTGTTTATGTTCACCCACACGTGTGTGCACTCAGAGTGCCTGCAGCAGCCAAAGGTACCAGAGCCCCAGAACTGAGTTACAGGTGTTGTGAGCCACCCCAACATAGGTGCTGGGCACAGAAGTAAGTGCTCTTGACAGCTGAGTTTTCTCGCCAGCCCCTCTTGAGATGCTTTATTTCTGCCTGGATGGCCAGATATGAAAACCAAGCAGTCTTTAGGGTACTGGTGACTATTGGACATGCAGCCAAGGCTTCCCTTGAAAGCACATCTGTGAGCTGATGGCTGGGAAACGGGAAGCCTAGGCAGAAATGGGCAACAGTTGTACTTTCAGAGGACGCCTTTAAAGAGGACAACCAGATTTCCCTTGGTTAGAGACGAAAGATTCACTAAAAAGCCTTAGTCATTTGTGTTTCCCTTTCTGATATGAGACGTGGTATGAATTTGTCCACTTAAAAAGGTTAAGATGAAATGGATCATAAATCATTACTTCAAGGCCATAAAGTTAGCTGTTTTGTTAATGGAAAAGACATGTTTGGATGCTGGTGCAGGGAGGTGGAGAGAAGGGATGTGAGGGGGAGAGATGATGAGAGGGGAGGAATGAAGAAATGGGAGAGATGGAAGAAAAATGGGGATGGAGGAGGAGGAAGAGCAACGGTGGGAGGAGGATAGGGAAGAAGGAAGGAAAAACTAAAACTTATAGGAAATGACACAATCTGGAAAGACTGCAAAACGTACGTTCTTGGATGTGGTTATACGGAACATGTCTATTCGAGGTCTCTGTGCAGCTCACTGAAACGGGATCATGTGTCTTACACAGTTGCCCTCGACACCCATGATGGTCCATCAGGACTTGTGAATCCTTGGTGTGGAGAGTACCAAACAAATTAGCATATTTGGAGCCATTTCTGTAGTCCAGCAAAAGGTTTGGTTGCACTTTTCTGTGACATCAAGTTGAAGATGTCAATGCTGCCCAGGCAGTAAACAGGACCAACGCTCATATGGAATATCTGAGAAGACCAGAGAGGTTTTGTTTGTTTGTTTGTTTGTTTGTTTGTTTGTGGTTTTCTTGGAAACTTAAGCTTAGGGTGGCCCTTGAAGCACAGGCTATTATTCAGTCCCTAGGATGGGGAGGGGGAGTAGATGCCGAACCTCACATTTAACCAGACACATGGTTGCACCGAGGTATAAGCTGACACTTCCCCAGTGTGAGACTCACCACAAAACAGGTGATGGGCTTTTATTCACAAACAACAAAGTTTTGGCTGGAACAGCGTGTTTGGTTGTTCCTGCACCAATGTTATGAAATGGGTCGTTGTCCTGGCACTGTTCCCCTGAGAATGCCACACGCCACCCTCCTTATTTCTACTCCCATCTCCACCTCCTTACACATTTGCTAGTCCTGAGCACCACCCTCTTGTTCTTTAGCCAATGGTTTGTCTTTTGGGGTGGTGGGTTGGAATTATAAATAAGTACACCTTGTCTCATCTGAAGAAAACCAAAACATAATGTCTCCATGAGGCTGGTTGATATCTTTCGCCTGTGTAAGCTCTGCTCTGCTCAGAGCACATTCTATCTGAGGATTTGTCGAGTGACTAAATGAAAGTAGTTTAACCACTGTAAGCATGTGTTAAACACAGTGTAGGATAGTTGTCAAAGAGGATAACATGCTCCCCTACCTGTCATACTCTTAAAAAAAATTATGTCACAAAATACAGAACTTTTAGCTATGTACTACTGAGCAACTTTCCTCCCCAAAGTTGGTAGTATAAAACAATAGCATTTTACCATGCTCACAGATTGTATGATGAGCAAGTTAGACAGGTGCTAGGGACTATGTAGTCATCCTTTTGAGCAAAGATGGTTCGGGTTAAGGCTGGAGAGACAGCTCAGGGGCTAAGGGCACTTGCTATTCTTCCAGGGGACCTGAATTTGATTCCCGGCACACACATCAGACTCCTCACAACTGTCTGTAATTCCATCTGCATGAGACCTGACACCAAGATCATGAAAGTGCTGGTCCCTTCTTAATCACTGCTAATGTCTCAGCTCCAACTGACCAGCATACATTGTCCCAGTAAAACAAAGGTTTTACCTTAGTGGTTTTGGTCTCTTGTTAATCACAGCTGATTCTTCACACAAACAGCCCAGTGAAGTCTTTGCTTCTCTCTGAAGCTTCACAAGCCAGACCTTCATTGTCTGCGTTTCTCTCAAAGCGTTTCTCTTCTGAACTCCCATAGAAGAGGTCACCAAGCTTCAAACACTCAATGGTTTTTCTAGCTCAGAGTTCCAAATTCCTTCCACAGTCCTCCCAAAACAATGTGGTCAGGTCTGTCGTGGCAATACCCCACTCCTTGTGCCAATTTCTGTCCTACTTGGGGTTAGT
Organism: Psammomys obesus; assembly: GCF_907164565.1. Classification (NCBI taxonomy): domain Eukaryota; kingdom Metazoa; phylum Chordata; class Mammalia; order Rodentia; family Muridae; genus Psammomys; species Psammomys obesus. The sequence goes on from NW_026586383.1 coordinate 7,980,556, forward strand.
TTTGCTGGGATAAACACTATGACCAAAAAGCAGTTGAGGGAGGAAAGGGGTTATTTGGCTAATGCTTCCATATCACTGTTCATCACTGAAAGAAGTCAGGGCAGGAACTCAAACAGGGCTGGAACCTGGAGGCAGGAGCTGATGCAGAGGGCATGGAGGAACAATACTTACTGGCTTACTCCTCATGGCTTGCTCAGCCTGCTTTCTTATAGAACCCAGAACTACTGGCCCAGAGCTGGCACCACTCACAGTGGGCTAGCCCTCCCCCGTCAATCACTAATTAACAAAATGGCCTACAGGCTAGCCTGCAGTCTAATCTGATGCTTCTTCTCAGTTGAGGCTGCCTCATCTCTGATGTCAAACCAGCATAAAGCTGTCCGGTGCACCTGGTAAACCCCTCAGCTGGAGGTAACCAAGTAACAGGTGATATCTGGCTCTTGGCTTATGAAAGGTTTGTGGCTAGGTATGACATTGCCTCCCTTGACCTTAAAAATTGCTTTAAGCTGCCAAGGCTAACAAGGGGGAGGGATCTGACTAGAAACATAGGAAGGAGGTATGTGAATGTCTCAACTCCAAAAGGTACTCGTGGTAGAACAAAGAACTAAAGTGTCAGCTAATGATTAGCAAATGGTTTATTAATATACGTTTGTAGTCAGTGTATATAAGAGCAGTTAAATTTGCCCGTTTTAGGAAGAGTGCTCTCAAAATCTGCCACTGACTCCCAGTTAGATGACTGTCCCCTTCAGCTCATCTGACCAAATGTTTATTGAGCTGCTATTTTGTTCTCTGCATCATGATCAAAGATGAGCATGCTGAGGTGAATGTGCACTGGCCTTGTGACTGGAGGGGAATTCTTTTGGGTTGCCACCCCAGGAGAAGGGACATCAGGGGAGGGAGAGTGACCCCATCAGGCAGAGTCAGGGAAGTAAGGGCTTGAGGGAGAGATTCAACTCTGAGAAGGATGGATAGGAACCAAGAAAGATGAGGTCAAAGAAGGTCCACTGGATCCTGCAGTATGGTAGCTGTTGCTAAAGCCAGAGGAAGCAGAAAGACAGAAGAATAGAGCAGACTCGGTATGCTGCATTTGATGAGAAGTTTGGAATTTTGATGGCCTTGTTTTATGGCGGGCTCCTTGAGGGCTGCTGTCTTCACTCTAAGCTATAAGTCACACAGAGAGGTGGTCCTGGTTCACTGGGCCCCAAAATGAGCAGACAGGCCCACCAAAGCTTGAGTAACTTAGAAATCCTGTGGAGCTGGTATGACTCTCATTTCAGAAATGGTTGAGGGTTTTCACACACCACCGAGGTCTAGGGAAGCATTGCAGCTTTCTGGTTACCCTCTCTGGGCTCATGAAGCAGCAGGCTTGCCTGGGAGGTCAGGGTCCCCTCTGTAAAAGATTCTAGCATCCTCCATCCTGCAGTCCTCTTCCTCCCCCTAACCCCCGTGGTCTCACACAGCAAAGCATATGCTCAATCATAATTCCACCCAGCCCTGAAACATCTATTCAGGATCAAATTCTTAAAACCTCAGGGGTCCTGGGTGATTTTTCTGCCCAGGCCCTGAACCTGTCATAAAAATGTAATAGACGGCATATTTTTAAATGCTGAGGGCACTTTCTTCCCTTGTCCCCAGAAGACTGAAAGAGCACAGTGCTTGTCTCTGCAACTCTAAAGCATGGCAAACATTTCGGAAGCAGCAGGCTGGTCTCTCAGCAGCCCTCATAATTAAGGCAGATGTTCCTAACTGACTCTATGTACAAGCTCCTCAGGGAGTTGGGAGATGCCCCCAAGTCCCTTCCCAGAAGAATATCTTAAGTGCACTTAAGATACATGGAACCACAGCTAATTCAGTTATACTGAAAAGCTAATTAAAATGCAAATAAAATCATTAGACCACATTTGCAATGTGGTAATCTGGATTCTTTTTATTAATGTTTATATAATAACAGCTGAAGTTGCTGGTGTGTTCATGCGGTGGGTTCTGTACACAAGAGGACCTCGAGTGGTGTTCCTCAGGCGCTGTACTTTTTTTAAAGACAAGGTTTTTCACTGATTTAGAGCTCATCAAGTAAACATGGCTAGCCATGGAGCCCTAGGAATTCACTTGTCTTGGGTTCCTGGGTGCTAGGATTAAAGAGCCTGTGCAACCACACCTACCTAGCTAGCTAGCTTGCTTTTTCCCTTTCTGCCTCCCTCCCGCTCTCCCTCTTCTTTCCTTCCTCCCTTTCTTCCTCCCTCCCTTCCTTCCTTTTTTTTTTTTTTTCATCTCAGGGATCGAACTCAATTACTCGTTGATTGCAAAGCTTGACTGAGCTGTCTCTCTGGCAAAGATCCGTAACCTTGAACTGCTAAACAGAAACAATACTTCAAAGTAGCTGCAGCTTTAACATGATGTGACAAGTCTTCAGATATCCCGACTGCGGTCTTAGGCCTTTACAATACTTCTCCAGCTGTGTTCATTTTTGATGAAACAGAAACGCTAATTTTTGTGAGAAGTTCATAAAAGCATTTTTTTTTCCTCCACACACCTTCGCACACCTCCTCAATGCCCTTCTAGATTAATAATTTCTGATTTAGGATATAATTTTGGTTAAAAGTAATGAAAACAGAAAATCCATCATTTACTTGATATGTTGTAACTTCATTGTTAAGCCATCAATAGTTTGCGTCCTGTTGTTTTTCTTTGCAAGTTTTTTCCTTTGCCGATCTTCCTACTCCCACTTCTCTCTCACACTCACACACTTTTCTAACACATGTCCTGCTCACATTTTATCTAGCCTTACTCTCTTTCGGATATTTAAATCAACAAGCTTACAATAGGACAAATTTCATGGTGTTTCACATGCTGTTTTCCAGAAGCAGAATCTGAGATATGGGGGTTAGGTGGGAGATCTATCAGGAGAGCGCTGTCACCGTGAGAGAGTGGAACAGAAATGAAAGAGTGAAGCCCCACCCAAACCCGGTGGGAGTGCTTCGGTGTGCAGCCCATCCTACGCAGTGAAAAGGGATGTGGGCGTGTATCTGTCTGCATCCCCCAGCCAGGACAGCCTGGGCTGCCTTAGTTTCCCAGCACACTGCAAAACATCAGCTTCTGTGATCCAGGCTGTGACCCTTAGATCTTACCTGGCTGCAGTCAAGGCTCCGAGCAGGTCTCTTAGGACGCCGGGGGTTATCCTCCAGGCTCCTGTGTGTGGGTGAATTGGTTTGCAGCCACTGCGGGAACCACGGTAACTTCGAGGTGAGCAAGAGATCGTGTGAGGAGCCACCTGAGTAGGTCCACCCAGATCACCACCCAGATCACCACTCAGGCTAACTGCTACAGGACTGTAAGCACATCTGTGAACCTTCTGTGCCTCTGCCATAGAATGTAACATAATATCGGGAGTGACATCCCATAATGTTCAGCCACCCTCATGCTCAAGAGACGATTATCCAAAGGGATAGGCAGTGGCATCAGTTACATGCAGATGTAATCCAGAGTGTGGGGGGTGCACCAGCTGTGTGGAGAACCCCCACATTCTCTCACACCCTCTGCCGGTCCCTCTGATTGCCTGTGGGGCTGCTTCCTTAGCCCTTACTTCAAGCACCTGTGATGGTCTTCATCACTGTGGCATGAGAGGCCACTTTCCCCTATGGGTCAGTCTGTCCCTTGCCCTCACCTTGTGGTTTTGCTCTTCAACGCTTTTCCCAAGTAGTGACCATGGCGCTGCTGTTCACTTTTCCTCAGGCCAGAATCTCTCCAAGGCCCTCCATACACACTGGGCCTCATTCCCTCTCACTCTTCAATCCTGGCGATTGACTCTGCTTAGGGTCTTGCGCCTGTCACACCAGTCTCCTGCCACTGCGCTTCATCTGCGGACCCCTTTGTAGACTCCCAGACACTGTCTTAATCAGCTGCCCAGGCTGGCTTTGAATTTTCAGCCCTCCTGTCTCAGCTTCCTAAATAGCTGGGGCTACCCAGCCGTGTCTCCTCTTCATAAAGTCATGCGAAGTTGATTCTCTCAATCTGCTTCACATTCAGAACAGGCTCAGAGGGTGGAAGTCAACTGACCTTGGATCAAAGGTTGTGAGAGATGGGGCTGGGATTCTCTCCAGCCTTGAGCTCCTTGCAAACCTTTAGTTTCCCTTCCAGGACCAGCTCCTTTGCAAGGATTACTGTGTGCATCTGTGTGTGTATGGGTGTGAGGATATGTGGAGCCTGGAGGGTGACGTCAGGAATCATCCTCAGCTGTTCCACCCTATTCCTTGAGGCAGTCTCTCAGTCAAACAGGAGCGTGCAGATGTGCCTAGTCTTTCTAGCCAGCTTTCTCTGGGGATGCCCTGCCAGAGGCTGCAATTAGAGCTGGACATTTGTGTGGCTTTCCAGACTCTGGCCCCTATGCTTATTTGACAAATACTCTAACCACTGACCCGATAACTCCATCCAAGGATCCTCAGCACTGCTATTAATGTCCCCCGTGGATATATGGTCTCCTTCTCCCCTACATTGCTGTCTTTGCTCACAACATCACGTAGCCTCTTCTCTGATTCCTTGTACCTCATATGGAGCCAGGCATACAAAACCCAAGTGTTGGCATGGGGTCACTGATGCTCTCTTGAGGGCCAGCCAAAACATCCTGCATCCTCCATCACTCCCCCATTCCAATTCCTCTTGGATTCCCCTTACCAGGACATATTGCTTCCTAGTCTTTCAGACAGGGCTACTCTCAGTGCTTTACAGGAAACCAGAGGAGCCCACACCAGAGCTGAGACCCTCTTCCCAAAGCCAGGCACCACCCCTTCCTCTCCATAAACTCCAACACGGAATCAAACTCTTGCTGACTTTCTCATTGCTGTCACCAAATGCTTGACAAGAAGCCTGAGGAGGGATTTATTGTTACATGTGTTGTGAGAATGCAGTCCACCCTGGCAGAGAGGCCTGGCTATAGGAGTGTGAGGCAGCAAGTTATATCCTGCCAGAAGTAGGGACTTAAGCAGGGTAGAGGCTGTGCTTATAAACTTCAAGGCCCCTCCCCACTTCCTCCAGATAGCCCCTCCCCAAAACAGCACTCACTACCACCAGCTGGGAACCAACTGTTCAAACACAAGAGTGGGGGTGGAGGTGGATGGGGGTGGGGGCACAACAACATAAACAGACCCCCCAACCCCAGCTAGCTGTCTGTGATTTTCATCTGTGAACAGAGCCATTTCTGCAAATATGTTAATTGGTGGTGAACTGTGCTTTCTTGTACTTTCTGAGCACTGGTCCTTTCGGAAGGACCCTCACACACGTCACACTAGTGATGCTATGTGCTAGCATAGCAAAGGGATCGTTGGCTTTAACTGAGACCTCTCTACTCACAGGGAAAAAATGCTCAGAAACAAGATGTTCTGACTTGCTCACCGCTTCCTGCTCTTGTGACAGGATTTCTGTGGTCCTCTGAGTTCGGCTGATGTTTATAACTGAATCCTTCTGAAGATAAAGCTTTGTCCCTTCCCAATGTAAATCTTGTCCTGGAAGACTGTTACAGTCAGCGGTGCTTTTCATCACGTTCTGTTTAAAATTATTTATAGAATTTCCTCCTTGGTTTTTAATTTTGCCTGCTTGTCATCTAATTTATCGGTCTGCATGTGAAACCACACTTGGCTTCAGTTCATTTTCTCGTAAAACGGGAAGCAGAGTTTGCTCTGCGCGTGTGTCCTGACAAAGATTCGCTTAGCAGTAGGGCAAGGGGGTTGTTGGCATCTCCTCATTAAAAAGTTTGGTAGCAGATTTGTTGAGACGTAACTCATACATTGCACAGGTCACTCATTTAAAGTGTGTGTTAGTGACTGTAGGGGCCTCAGTCAGTTGCCCCCATTAAGTCTCAGCCATTGAATACTTAGCCCTCATTGGTGGGAACTGTTTCAGAAGGATTAGAAGGGGTTGGCTTGTTGAAGAGTTGTCAGTGTGGGTGAGCTTTTTTTATTAATTAATTCAATTTAGATCTCGGTCATAGACCCCTCCCTTCTCTCCTTTCAGTCCCACCCTCCCTTCTGAATCCTCTCTCTCCTATTCTTCAGAATAGGGGAGCCCTCTTACCCAGATACCCCAGCTCATCTCTTCGAATGAGGGCTGAGTTCTTCTTCCATCCCTGTGGCCTTGTAGAAAAATCCCACCAGAGGGAAGTGATCAAAATCAGGCTAGTTTATGTCAGAGATATGCCCTATTCCCCTAACTAGTTGGCAGACTTGAAGCCTAAGCTGCTCAGTGGACTTACCTTCTTGGGGTCTGTTCAATGTATGTCTATCCTGTACTATATGGCTAAAATCCACTTATAAGTGAGTATATGCCGTGTGTGTCTTTCTGGGTCTGTGTTACCTCACTCAGAATGGTCTTTTCTAGTTCCATCCATTTGTCTGCAAATTTCATGATTTCCTTGTTTTTAATGGCTGAGTAGTATTCCATTGTGTAAATGTATCAGAGTTTCTTTATCTGTTCTTTAGTTGAGGGACATCATTCACCATGATCAAGTAGGCTTCAGAGATTCAGGGATGGTTCAACATATAAAAATCCATCAATGTAATCTACCATATAAACAAACTGAAAGAAAAAGAAAACATGTGATCATCTCATTAGATGATGAAAAAGCCTTTGACAAAATCCAATACCCCTTCATGATAAAAGTCTTGGGGAGATCAGGAATACAGGGCCCATACTTAAACATAATAAAGGCTAAATACAGCAAGCTGATAGCTAGCCAGCATCAAAGTAAATAGAGAGAAACTCAAAGCAATCCCACTGAAATCAGGGATAAGACAAGGTTGCCCACTCTCTCCATGTCTCTTCAATATAGGACTAGAAGTTCTAGCTAGAGCAATAAGACAACTAAAGGAGATCAAAGGGATACAAATTAGAAAGGAAGAAGTTAAAGTATCACTTTTCACAGATGCTATGATTGTATACATAAGTGATCCCAAAAACTGCACCAGAGAACTCTTGCAACTCCTTCAGCAAAGTGGCTGGATACAAGATTAATTAAAAAAATAAAATCAGTAGCCTTCCTTTATGTAAATGGCAAATGGGCTGAGAAAGAAATTAAGGAAACCACGCTCTTTACAATAGCCACTAATAATATAAAATGGGTGAGCTCTGACACCTCTAAAGGCTCACCTGGCTCATGCCATTCCCAGTATCATCTCTGTCTCCCACTTACGGATCAAGATATGAGCTCTTGGCTGTTCCCATTTCTGTCATTGCTTCACCATCATAGACCCTAACTCTCTGAAACTATAAGCCCAGCTAAACACGTTCTTTCATAAGCTACCTTGATCATGGGCGTTTGTCACAGCAATAGAAAGGTAACTGAGGCAGAGAGTTTTCTCGCTGCTAGGACCAAATACCTGAGAAGAAGCAACTCACAGGAGCAGTGGCTCCCTTTGGCTCCTCGTTTGGGACAGTACAATCTATCATGCCACAAAAGGTAGTGGCTGGCAGCTCTGGAGTCAACAGAGCCAGAGGCTAGAATTCCTCCTCTCCTTATCTCAGTGGAACAGGAAACAGAAAGAAAGGAATACTGACTCTTAATTTGTCTTCTTTTTTTTTTAGTCCAGAACCCCAGCTTATGGGATGATGGCACCACTGACATTCAGGGTGAATCTTCCCTCCCCAGATTAACCCCTCTAGGGTCACTCTCATAGACATGGTTAGACATATGCTTCCAGGTTATTCTAAATACACTCAAGTTGACAATCAAAATTAGCCATCAAAAACTATATGTGTGATTTAGTTTCAGTGTATTCAGAGTTATACAACTATTCCCACAATCAGTTTTAGAATACTTTCACTCTCATAGAACTTCTGTATTCTTCATTCACTCCTCACTCAACCTTTGTATCACCCCCCCCCCCTTCCCCAAACTCCAAGCTGCTGGTGTTGTTTCTATCTGGTCATAGAAATGAAGTTTTACAAATTCTCTTGCCAAAGATACTTTAAAAATTAGCACTAGCTGCCATTTGTTGTTCATGTATGTAGAACATTATTATGCTGTTATGCTTGGCACACCGTACAATTATAAGTGTTACCCCTGTCCCTGCATCCTGCATGCCTCCTGGGTGCCTTGCTGAGTTTTCCATTTCTTTTCCTTCCATTCTTTCTTGTTGACTTACCTCTCAGGTCACAGGTCCTCGGTCCTGCTGTGTCTGTTCCACAGCTGGACAAGAGCTACTATCTCAGCAACCTAACTCCTGACCCTGCCTGCTGTGGGGATCGTCTGATGCCAACAGGGAAGTGAAGCCCTGAGTTCACACTCGTCTCCATGCACTTCTTTCTCTCTGGGCCCTTTGGTCCTCATCCTGGCTGCTTCTGAGCATCCCAGTCCCTGCCAGGAGCTTAACTCACAGAGCCTCATGCCACATGGCTGTGAGTCTGGAAACATGTGAAGGCAAAAGTGCCTAGAAATGCTGGGGTCATCTGTGCGTTCTTTTCCTCTTTGAGGGCAACTGGCTCTGAGGGCTTGATCCTGTTGATAGTTCCCTGTTACTTTTAAACCAGTGTTAGGGGTGAGGAGATTCGCTCTCTCTCTCTTACACACACACACACACACACACCACAAGCACTTGCTTATGTGTGTTCAACTTTTCCAGTTGCCAGTGGGAGGAGATAGTTTTAGTAAGTCACTCTACTATTCCTGGACATGGAAAATCTTTTGTTTCCTTTTAAAACAATCTCCAAGCTTATGAAAACTTTAAATTGCCTATAATGTTTAACTACTACTATTCTGATAGCATCATGTGGAGGGGATATTTTCTGAGAAAGGAGTCAATAGGCAACTTTGTCATTGCATGAACACCACAGACTGTTCTTATGCTCACGAGAATGGCTATGATGTCACTAGGAGATAACAGCCTATGTGGTTTGAGGAGAGTGTCATCATACAATCTGGCTGTTTTGTGAGTAGAAGCATGGAAATGACCTGCCCTGTTTGTTGGGATTTTTTATTTCTAAGAGTGTCTGTGAAGCCAACACAGGCAGAAGTGGAGAGGGTTGGGCTCAGAGAACATGTGGGAGAGAATTCAGAATAGGAGAGGCAGAAAAAACACACTTAAAAAAGAAAACAAAAAAATTGAGGTCTCAAAAACAAAACAAAAAACACCAAAAAACGAAAACAACAACAACAAAAAACCCACTTAGTGGATTTCCCCACAAAGCAATAATCTAACTTAATGCTAACTGCTTATTTGGTGAACTTCTGTGTTTTCTGCAAATTTAAAGTGAGGCCAGCCCTTCCTGTTTTTATTTAATTTGCCACTGTGAGCCAAGGAAAGGAAAAACTGTGTGTTGCTTTATTTTTTTTTTTTCCAGAGGAGAAAAGCAGCTATGGGGTAGATTTCCAAGTCACGTGGCTAGCCAGCTGGTGCCACAGTGACCAAGCCCAGCTTGCCAGGGCCCTGCAGTGAGCAGGGGGACCCAGTCACCCTCAGCTCCTCCCAAACAGCAATGTGTATCTTCCTCAGGCCAGGAAAGCTCTGTCTCTGGCCCACTGTTGGGTCCTGGCTCCGGCCCTCCCACAGCCCTCTTTTCCTCTAAACCTCTTGGCTGACACCTTCCCAGCCTCTTCCCAGCCCTACTCCCAACAGTGCCATAATGTTACAGCTAGGAGGATCTTTCCACAGCACAGCCTGTAGCACCACGTTAGCTGTCCCTACGCTCCCTGGCTTTTAGTGTGGGATGCACACAGTCTTGGGGGGGGGGGTTCCCTGAGATCTGATTTCTACTTGAGCCGCCCCGCCCATCAGCCTGACGGCTCTGTGTCCTGGGGTCTACGTGGTCCACTATCATCCTAAGCTTCCTGCGGCCACTGTACCGGCTAACCCTCACACCTGCGGCCTGGCACATGTCCTTCTGTCCTCCAGCTCAGGCCAGGATGGTCTCTTCTGGGAAACCTGCCAGGCTTTATAAGAATCAGGCGTCAACTTCCTTTGCATCCGAAAAGCCACCTCTACCCTAGTGCATGCCATACGACATTGTGGAGGCTCGGCTTTTCCTCGGGAACTGTTAATTCCATCCAGGTCTTTCATGTCTGTCTCCCTGCCACCCAGCACACTGCCTGGCATAAAGCAAGCACCCAATAAATTTCAAATGGAGCATGTGTTACATTCCCTATAAAAACCTCAGCCATAGCCAGGTCTGCCACCAGCCTGGGTGTCCTTCGTAAGCATGCCTTCTGTTTTCAAAGTAGGAGACGCCTGACGCCTTTAGCCGGAAGAGGTTGATTCTGGCCTCTCAGAGGCTGAGGCTGAGGTAGGTGTTCAACCTGAGAAGCTTCTGTCTGTAGCCCAGTGTGGGGCGCACACCTGTAATGGAAGCGCTCTGGAGGTGGAGGCAATGTGACCAGAGTTATCTTTGACTATATAGAAACCTTGAGGCCAGTCTGGGGTGTACGTGACCTTATCTCAAAAGAAAAGGAGAAAAGGGAAATAAAAATCAGCTTGTAGTAGCAACTTTCTAAGTAGTAAAATCTGAGCCGCTGTGGGGCGGTGCCGGAGAGCCACAGATGGCCATTCCGGCCTGTTCCTCCACTTAACGTGCTGAACAGAAGGAAGCGGAATTTCCAGAAATGATGGGGAAACCCCCAAACAGCCGGCTAGTTTTCCTCTGCAGCCTGCAGCAGAGCAGCTCAGCTCTAGGAGGGGCTGGGCTCCCCATGCCCGTGTCTAATGCCCGTACCCTCCCCAGCCACCACCCACCACTCAGTGTGGTTTGAGTTCCCAGCTGGGTACCGCCACACCATGTAAGAAGCTGCTTTTCAAACTCATTAAGTAAAGCAGGCTCAGGCTGTTGCTGCGAGAGAACAGCCTCCACCCACCTCCATGTCAGCCTGTACCCATGGTCCAGACTCAGGCACGCCATGACTAAGGTCTCCCTCCTTGGCGGTCACCGTGTGTGGTCACATGCTCAGAAACACCCTCACTCCATGCCCTTATTTCCTAGCTATGAATTACTCATTCATCTTTTGGAGTGGGTATATTTGTGCTCTTTGTGTGTGCATGTACACATGCATGTGTGTGTGTGTGTGTGTGTGTGTGTGAGCGCGTGAGGAGGGGTGCTCACCCACATATGTTCCTGTAGAAGCCAGTGTGTCTTCTGCTGTCATGTTCCGCCTGTGTGTCTGAGACAGGCTCTCATGAACCTGCAGCTTGCTGTTTTGCCTAGATTGTGCTGCAATCAAGCCCTCAGGGTCTGCCTCTCTGCACTTCCTGCTCACTAGGATTACAAGTGCACACCCATGTGCTGGGGACCCAAGCTCAGGGCCTCAGACTTGCAGGATGAGCCATTTCTCCATCAAACCACCTCCGAATCCCCTGAACGAGGCAGTTTTGAAAAAGGAATTGCTGGAACCCAATGTGACGGGAATGGTTTTAAATAGGACCTTATGAGCCAGGATTTGCTCACACCCACCTGTGATTGCAGCACTTGGGCAACCGAGGCAGGAGCGTCATGAGATTGAGGTCAGGCTGCACTGTATGTAACAAATGAAAACAAACAAACAAACAAACAAACAGCCCTAACCCGCTACACAGTGAGACCCTCAACACATTGGTGACCAAAGTATTTAATGGACAGCAAGGAAGTGCCCTTTGCTTTTGGTTCCTAGAATCTGGTTCTCCCTCATAATGAGCTTTGGGATGGAGGGCTGGTTGCTTGAGCTCCATGGTCTCAGCTACCCCTTCTGTAAAAGGTGAGCAGAAATTACTCCACCAGACGTTGTAAGGACTAAGTAGAAGGAGGTCAACTCAGGCCTTAGAGAAGTCCTTGAAATATACATGGCAGCCTAGAAATGTGATGTGACTATTGTCCCTCCCCCACTCTCGTCTTCCCCTGTGCCAGAATAACGTGTCGTGGACTTACTTTGATATGAAATATTTAAGTGCAAAACCA
>NW_026586383.1:7997453-8006933 GCF_907164565.1 Psammomys obesus
GAGCCTGGGACTTTTTAGGGAAGCGGCTCTTGCTTTTTCTTCTTGGCCTGATTATGAAAAACAACAGAATCGAGTCGGCTGAATGATCTCCACCATCCTTCCATGTGCCTTCCAGATGTTGCCTCTGTTCAAAGGCAAAAACAATGGGCAGCTAGCTAGGGCCACTCCAGGAAGCCGAGCTGATTTCAGCCAGGGGCTCAGGAACTGCCTCTGTCACCTCAAGCTCAGATACTGCACCAACAGTGCATGGGTCCCCCCGTCTGTCCTCCATGCTAACCCCATCCTCGCAGGCCCAGCACGTGGCTTGTCACCTAGCCTCAGCACACCTGTTTCCCTGAGGAACTCTCCACAGCTTCCCTCTTAGAGTTCACAGGGCCCTGCAAGGGGATACCCTGATTCTCCAGCACTCTCCAGGGTCACCTGTATACTACAGTCCTCAGAATTACTGTCCTCTTCCAGCCTGAGGCCCTGCTCTCCCCTCTTCTGTGAAGGTTCCCATGCTGCAACTCTCAGGGCCTGTCTGTGTGTTTGAGGTTTCAGCCTGAATGTTTTCTGGCTTGGAGAACTAACTCTGCTCTCCCAACTCAGCTGTCTGCCTGCTCCTTCTTCAAGCCCCATCACAGCTGATTCTGTGCAATTACTTGTACATCTCCCCCGCGCTAGAGTGGAGCCCAGTGGCCACAGAGATGTGTCTTCTCTCATTAGCTATTAATTCCCCAACACTCGCCTCAAAACCTGGCCTAGCATGGGTGTCTCCATTGAAAGAGCCCTTGTGAAGGAACAAAAGTGTATGTCATTCTGCAAGGCTGTTTAATGAAATAGGATATTCTGTGAGCTCTCTCTGGGAGTCTCTCTCTCCTAGGCCAGCATATGCTAATGATCAACAGTGACTTATATCACAGGGTGTGTGTGTGTGTGTGTGTGTGTGTGTGTGTGTGTGTGTGTTCATAGCAGTCTATTTTTCAAAACCTAAGGTAGAGGAAACTGAAACAGTAAGCAAGGCCCCAGTTAAGTGCCTCGGTCATGGTATCTCTTCAGAGCAATAGCACCAGATGACATGGGTCCCCAGCTGGCGCCTCTCGTACCTGGGGCAGTACTGAGGAGGAACATCAAGTCATTAATGTCACTTTTGCGGTCCAGGCAGATGCTTCAGTAAGAGGCAGACACTCGCTGTGAAATCATGAGGCGCATCGGAACACATCTTGTGTGTCTTCCTTTAACCAGAGCCTCCTTGATTAGTCCCCTTGGGTGGGATCTGAAACACATTTACTACCATCCACCCAGTCATCCTGCTTTTCAAAGGCTTCAGCCTGGGACTTGGTTGCCTTAGCAACCTTACATACAGGGTTCAGTCCATGTACATAATTGCAGTTTAATTTAAAACAAGTATTGCTTTGTCTAAGCAAATAGCCCGTCTCTCATCCTAGCAGATGCATTTAAGATTCATCCTTCCTGTTACCTGAGAAGGGAGGATTTTTCTAGTGTGGATGTGGGAGTTGAAATGGGTCCCTTAAGGCCTGAGCAGCTGGAACTACCTCATTGACTTTCCAGCCCCCGAGAACCATGTGTTCCTTGCTGCTTTGGCACCACGGGAGAAGCTCAGAGCCAGCTGCCATTAGAGCCACCTGCATCCATCCACAAACCCCAGCCCAAAGGTGCTGAAGCATTCATTAGCTAAATGGTATACAGAGGAATCAGCAAACCCAGCCTGTGGCCATGTCTGTTTTGTAAATAAAGTTTGAGTGCCACCATGGGCAGGAAGGGGTGGCTCAGGGGTAGAAAAGCTTGCCACACAAACATGAGAAACACAATCAGACCCCAAGAACCCACATACATGCTGGATAGGATTGGTGGCCCAGAGATAATGCCAACCCTCAGAAGGCATACGTACATAGGCAATGTCCCGAGCAAGCTGCTTAGGGAGACCAGTCATGTATGTGAACTCTAGTCTTGCAAGAGACCTTGCCTCAAAGAATAGGTAGAAGAACAATTGAGGATTATCCCCAACATTGACCTCTGGCCTCAACATGCATGCTCACACACATGCACACACACACACACACACACAAATAGAAAAGAGGTTGTTGGCATATGCCTGTTCACAGCATAGCCACTTTACTACACGATGCTTTTCTTGGCTTACTGGAAGAGAGACCAGAAAGGCCACAAACTCAATGATGTCTTGTTTCACTCTTCAAAGCCAAAATGTGCTAGCACCATCTAAAAAAAAAAAAGAATAATGATTCATCGAGAAATGAGGAAAAGGATTTTGTGAATGAACAAGTAACCCCGGGGAGTATCCAGGTTGAGGAAGAAGCCAGCACAGGAACCTAGGCTGCAGGCCGCTGGGGGCAGTCGGAAGTCTGAGGCAGGAAGCGATTATCTCCTGAGAGAGGTTTTAGCTTCCTGCAGCAAGGAGAGATGAGAACAGCTCTCACGGTCAGGAAGGCTGCTTCCAGGGAGGTGAGCAATCCGGGCTGTGCAGAGTTGCAGGTAACAGCTAAAAGGCAGGAGGGAGACGTCAGTTGGGCCTTGCCTGATGGAAATGCCAAACTTGAGTTTTCCCAGAAGACCCGGGGTTCAGGTAAAAGTAGCTTGACAGGTTTCTCAGGGACCAGACTTAGAGCTGTTGGGATTGTTCTCTGAGAGGAACATGTGGAGAGGGAACATTACCTTAAAGCCGGACTCTGTACCTCATGCTAAGGAGCAGCTTTTTACAATTCCTGGAAACTCTGTCCTCATCCAGCATGTTGAAGCTGTGCTGTGCCAACCATCTTGCCCCCCCCCCCCCGCCTTGAGATGATTCCTAGGGAACAAATTGGCCATTTTCCCAGAAAGGGCTCATCCAGGTCCAGGCACAGGAATCAAATTTCCACCTCAGCATACAAATGAGTGGACATCCCTTGCACACGCACATGCACACGCATACACACTCTCAGTCGCTCTCTAGTATTTGGCAGCGGTCCTGTGATTTTATAGTACATCACCTTTTTAATGATCCTTAACGCAACTGCTTTCCCAGCTTACCGAGGGGCTTGACTCAGCCCAGGTTCTAAATTGTACCTCCCACTCTCCTCTTCAGTGCTCCTGACGTAAGGAAGACTATTGGGCTGGCAGAGTGTTCAGGGAACACTCTGGTAAGAGAGTGTTAAAGTATTGCTGCACAAGGAAGCACCCAGGGATTTGGCTCCCACTAGGAACGAAGGACCATCTGTACGTTGTACCATGGCTCTTTGAACTTGCCCGTTGGTAGGTTGTCTCCGTTGTTGCTGTTATGAACACTGATGTAATAGGCATGGGAGTGCAGCCATCCCTTCAAGGTGCGTGTAACCTCCACATGCTCGTGAACGCACATGTGGACCTGCATATGCCCATGTGCAAACACACATTAATGAAAGGCAGGATCCTTATCTATAATTACTGTAAACAGACTAAACTCCCGCAAATAAAAGATATAAAGTGATGAAATGGGTTAAAAATGCACAGAAAATCAAACTGTTTACCAGAAATTCACTTCTGGTCCAGGAGTGGGACAGAGGGAAAAAAATGTATATATATATACATAAATGTTAGCCAAAGGAATCAAGAATAATTCAAACCTGTAGACTTAAAGTAGACTTTAAGAGCAAGTGCTGTCTCTGAAGGCAATGAAGGTCTCTATATAGTGATAAAAGTGAAAGAAGAGCTATCAGTGTGCAAGCCCCCAACCTCAGAGAAGTTACACAGGTCAAACAAATACTGGCAGATCTGAAAGGAGACCTTGGTGGTAACACACAACACAACCCTGGTGCCTTACTCTCAACACCGGGTAGAACTTCTCCACAGAAGACTTCTTAGTCACCATTCCATTGCTATAACAAAGAACAACATGATCAAGGCAACTCACAAAAGAAAGAATTTAACTAGGGGATCGCTGACAGTTTCAGAAGGAGAGTCCATGACCATCATGGCGGAAAGCATAGCAGCAGGCAGGCAGGCATGGCACTGGAGCAGTAGCTAAGGGCTTACCTCTTCAAGCACAAGGCAAAAAGAGATCAAGACAGTGAGCACTGTGGGATTTTGAAACCTCAAAGCCCACACTCAGTGACACACACCTCCTCCAACAAGGCCACACCTCCTAATCTTTCCTAAAGAGTCCACTAACCAGAAACCAAACATTCAGGTGGCCTGTGGGCCATTCTCATTCAAAACACCACAACCAACCAAGAGACAGAAGAGCTGGACAGCTTTGAGGACCAGCAGGCCTAATAGACATGCACAGAACATTCTGCCCAACAGAAGATTGCCTACTCTCCTCCAAGGTACAATAGACTTGTACTTCTCCATAATAGACTTCATGTGGGAACAGAAATCTTAACAAAGCTTGAATCATACCAAGTATCTCTTCTGACCACAATGGAATGAAACTAAAAATCAGTAACAGAGAGAAAGAAGGAGCAGTGATGAATTTGCTTAAGAATATTCCATTTGGTAGGGCTTGGTCAAACCACTTCATCTCTCTGCACAGAGTGGGTACCTGCAAGGAACTCTACAGTCCCTAAGAGCCCCACTCCCATGATAGCTTCACCCCATGGGAACCTCTTTACAAAAATCTGGGGTTTTCTTGGCTCAGAGTAGTTAAGTTCCAAGAACAAATAACTAGGAGAAGGCTCTGTTGCTCTCTTTTTATGGAGTTGGCTCAGAAGTCACATAGTAGGACTTTTAGTGTAGCCACAGACCCTGCTAAAGAGCAGAAAGGCAGTCATTAGCTTGTGCTCTTCTGTGGGGGGAACTGTCATTTTGCATTGTAAAGAGCTTGAGGGGAAACATTTCTGTGTAGCTTCTTGAAAAATACCTTCCTCCGCACTGAAGCGGGCTCACATCTACCGCTTTCCACCATCGATTAGGAGGTCCCCTGGTGCTCACTTGTTTGCACTGTAAATTTTGAGAAGTCAGTATAAGAGTGGGTGGTGGCACGGAGATCTGGGTTGGCGGAAGTCTGAAGGGCAGGGCCCACAAAAGGATGTGAAGGATGCTTGTCACAGCATGGATTGGGATCACATTCTCTCCTCCCCGTCCTTACCTCTGCCGATTGCCACCTCGGAGGCCACCGCTTCCCACCCCAGCTCTGGTTCCACTTCTTCCCACTTGTACCTTCGGTCCCGCATTGCCCTTTCCCATATTTCATTCCATGCTGTTGACAAAAGACTCAGTTTCAATTAAGGGTGCCCCTGGGGACGGGAAGGGTCATGAGACAAAGCTGGAGTAGCTCACACGTGTATCAGGGAAAATAGGCTTTGAGTCAGGACCTGTCCCTAGAGACAAAGAAAGTCATTACACAGTAACAAAGGCTCCAATCAAGAAGCAAATTCCAAGTTTATAATCTATAAAAAATGTCTGCCTGACATTGGAAGAGCCCAAATCTATCTCACGTGCCTGTAAAGTGAAAGACATACTCAGGAATGGGTCTGGCTTTTGGGGACCTGACACTATAAGATTGAAAAGATGAATCTAAAAGGAAAACAAAATGTAAAATTATCAATGTAAAGTCAAGTTAAAGGCCTCAGTAGGGCCATGTTTACAATGGACCTTCAAGCTTAAGTTCCATCAGCTTGTTAAGGATGCCTTTATTCCTACGCTTGCCCTAACGCTCACAGGCCTTCCTGTCATCTCACCTTAGACTCTGCACAGACCCCACGCCCTCTTCTCCTACTTTCTCCTTGGAGGTGATAGTACATCACAGAATACTTTTCTTGAAGTCACTTTGGAATTTGACTTTTTACTTGTTTCAGAATGGTCCAAAAGGACACAGGAAGTTGCTCTTTTCCTCAAGACTTCCATGATAATTAAGGAAGGGAATGTTGGCTGGGACACTTTATTCTTTTGGAAATGTGGCATGCTATTATGAATTTCCATGGGCAAAATTACCCTGTCTGGTGGAGTCTAGACTTTCTATTAGCCAACAGGCTTGCTGGAGTCCATATTGGCACCTTGAGTGTGGGAAGGGAACAAATCACCTAGAACTATGCTTGGTAAAAGGGGGAAAAACTTCACCAACTTGAGCAGCATCCTTGAAGGAGTTTGAAGGTTGATAAATTCCAGCTAATGAAGGGCAATGGGCTCTCCTTTCCAAATCCTCCTGAAATGGTAGGATTTGGGGGTTGCAGAGAACGTTCATTGTCTAGTAGAGAACATTCTCTATGGATCAGAACATCAGAGAGGTGGAGACCACAGTGTGGAACAAATTCTCACTTCCTCCAGTACTTCAGAGAGAAGTAGTTGCAGCCTTAGCCAGTGCTGCTCCCCATAGTGTGGCCAACCTTCACAGGCAGGCCCACATCCCATCATCCAATGCTGCTCCCCCCACTATGGCCAACCTTCACAGGTAGGCCCACACTCCAGTGCATGCCTGCTTGTCTGGAACCTAAGCCAGTTTTGACACAGTGAACTTTAGGCCCTCAGCAATCAAATGGCAATTTGATTGCTGAGCCTAACCCTGATGAGAGAAATGGCAACATTCTCTGCTTACCACCAGCAGCTGCTAAAATAGCCCCTGTCCTCCTGAAGTCTCAAGCCCTAAGGCCTGAATGCCTTTGGCATTTCCCTCTGGGACTAATCGTTCAACATGGCCCCATTGCTCATGCAGAAGAGGATTCAAGGGAAGACTTTCTCCCTCCCCAGGAGAGAGCACTGGAGAATTGAGAAGACTGGGGTCTCGGGATACTTTGCACAGATGGCTGGTACTGATGTCTGAGAGCACCTAGATTCTCTTAGACCAGCATAGGCTGAAAGGCGTCTGTCACACAGGGCCACGGCTGGCTTTTCTGGAGTGCTGGGGATTCAAACTGCCATGCTGAGGCTGGCTCAGGAAGCATTCTTACCTCCAGAGCCATTTCCCAGCCCCTCCTGCCTGCTTCTAGAAAGAACTACTTGAAGCACTCTGTAAACTAAGAATTAGAACGAGGAAGGGTGTGCTCATGGCCTCGGGGCCACTACAGACAAGGCTTCCCTGGACCCTTGAGAACCTTGTCCCCTCCACATGCCAGGCAGCTGGCTTCCTGGGCTTGGGAGGAAGGTGCCTGGAGGGCGCTGGGTTGCAAGTAGGCAGCTGGCCATTATTCATTCACTTAAACTCCGGGCCAACCTTACCGTTTTCTCTCCCACAGACGGTTTTTGAAAGGAACTGCCGATCTGAGGACTGCGCAGCCGACCTGCAGCTTCGGGGAAAACTGCTGCTTTCCAGGTACATGACTGTACTTCCATGACCTTGCTCCTTTCTTGATGCTGTTCCAAGAAGCGGGTCTCTTTTGACCCCAAACCCCAAACCTGGAAGTTCAGATTTCCCCAACAACAACTAAAATAATAAGCAGCATTGACAGATTAGGAAATTTTGTGAGTTGGTTTTAGGATGTATGTGATAAATACAATTTTAGTAGCAGATATTACCAGAGGGATTAGCTGGGGCTCAGTTTGCAATTTCGCCACATCTCAGGATTGACTGCTCCTTGTAACTTCTGTGTTTATTTGTGCGTTGGGAAGGGACTTGACATTTTATTACCTTGTATTACATTGCACCATGGGAAACTGCCAGCGTGACCTCTGGGGACGGTGTCATGTGACTTAAGGTGGTATTAGGTGAAGATTCCTTTCATCTTCCTTTTTTCCTGACATTTAACAGTGGTGTCTGTTTTAGCATCGAGCAGTTTCTGAGGCAGGACGGGGTGAAGGAAGGGGGCAGGCGGCCCGCCGATGAAAGCAAACAGTCTCTTTATTATTTCAGGGCTTCCTCCCATAGTCTGCAAATCCCCCGTGGCCAGGGATGAACCAGACCAAAGCCTTCTGTTTCCTCTTTGCCAGCCTTTTATTTTAGACTTCTCTTAGAATGACGGTGCTTGTCCTGAGTCAGCCACACGCCAGACAATGGTTTCCTTCTGTAACACACCTTCTGAAAGATTATATTAGCTTTGGGGCCAGGAACCCCCTCCGCAAGGTTTACAACCGCGTCTCAAACAATTACCAGTGTTGACAGGTATCATGTAAAATGTTTCATTGTGTACTAGCCCTTACCTGAAACATTGCGAGTTAAATTTGAATCAGTGGTGACATAGCACTAGGACTTTTTTTTTTTAAATAGTCTTACATAGCCCAGGCTAGCCTCTAAGCCTCACCTATCTCAGCCTCCAGAGTGCTGAGATTACAAATGGTGTCCATCATGCCTGGATACAGTGGTACAACATTTTTGCTCATCTGTGTGTTTGTGGGTGTAGGTGAGTGTGCATGGGGAGCTGAGGTCATCCACCATCAGATATGACATTGTCAGGGGTGCTATGGCTTGTTTTCTGAGATCGGGTTTCTCACGGGCCCTGTGACCCTGGAAAAGCTTAACCACTGACTAAGGCTGGCCTGCTTATCCAGATGAGCCCCATAGTCACCTGTCTGTCCCTCCCTCTGCAGTGCTAACATTGCCGGTGCATACCACCATGCCTGGCTTTTTGTGTGGGTTCTGGGAGCGAACCTGCCAGAGTCATAGCCACAGCCCCACGCTTTCATTTTTCATGTGTAATAGTTTTATTCATCAAAGGAAAAATGAAACTACGATTCCATTCTTTTGTCGGAGTGTACCAGGAAAGGTGACATAATATCCTAAGACCCTGCCCCGGAGTGTACACACACAAATGCTTCCTCCTATGTCTTAGATACTAATTGGCTTTGGTTTGACTCTGGGAGGAGTGGTGGCTTGAAGTAGCACATGCTTGCCTGAGCTTCGGAAATTGCTTTAGACGCACAGAGTGGATAATGGGGTTGTTTAACAGTGAGAAGAGCCTCCCGGGATGGTTAGAGACATCAATTTTAAAGAAGGTTCATAAATTATCAGCTCATTCATTTTAATTTTAGGTATGTCTTCCAAAAAAGTGTTTTAGGGAAAATACATGAGCTTCTTTTTATGTTGAGCTAGGCTGTAAATGCTGGGGTTTATTTTGGATCATAAAAGACTTCATGTGGTAGGAAAATATCCATTTGATCCATGGTTAAACATTGCTAGGAAAGTTCTGGCGTCCTTGCAGGCCATTTGTGAATTGTGCTTTCTGTGTAGCAAGATGGAAAACTCAAGGATTGTGGTCAGCAAAGCACTTTTGGCTTAAGCTGCTTCCTTTGCTGGCCTTTCCATAGTGTGGCCGAAGCATAGCAAGAAAACCCAAGGCTGTGATAGTAATACTCATGAAATCTTAACAATACGGTCACTGAAATAAGACCTAAACAATGGCGGCTTCGGTTGACAGCCCAACTCGGATGCAAACACTCAAACAAGCCCTACCCTGACATGAAGAGCTACAATTAATGGCTGCTTGGAGGGAAAATCAGCCTTCCCCAGGTATGAATCTCCCAGTTGGCTATCTAGTCCCAAATGGTCACCACTAAATACAAGTAGCACTAAGTAGACTCAGCAGGCGCTCTGTCTCTCTCTCTCTCTCTCTCTCTCTCTCTCTCTCTCTCTCTCTC
>NW_026586383.1:8006943-8008753 GCF_907164565.1 Psammomys obesus
TCTCTCTCTCTCTCTCTCTCTCTCTCTCTCTCTCTCTCTCTCTCCAGTTCCATGAGGACTAGGTTCTAGGCCTGGCCATCCCAGCTTAGCTCTGTTCTCTCATTGTCCCTCTGGGACAGTGGGCTCAAGTGGGCATACTCTTCTCAAAGAAGCAGTGGCTCCTCAGGCCTGGGCTCAGAACTGGACAACTGTCACTTTGGCCTTGTTCTTTTTGCTACAGCATGTCATGTGGCCAAACTCAAAGTCAATGGATGGAAACTATTTTCTGCCTCTGTGGTGAATAGAATCTCAAAATTTATGGGAATAGACATGAGGGGCAAAGGCTAGTGACCCAAAAGGTGACCCACTGTGGTCCATAAGGAGCAGAGAACCCTCATCTCTCACCCTGAAACCGCAACACTCTCAAGGCGACCTTAGCCTTTCTCAGAATGTTACCAACTTAGGGACTGAGACGTAACCTAGGGCACCTGGAGGAGATTCCGGAATCTCAGAGCAGCTTTCTTAGAGCTCTAAAGCTATCCTTAGGAATGAGGGAGTTTCCTAGAGGACCCATGATCTCTTTCCATGGCCAGATCTTCAGTGAAAGAAACCTTTGTGGTGCCCTAAAACCCTGGTTTCCCACAGGAGGTACCAGGGAAACACACCCATTCATAACTGTGAAACCAAACCACAGACTCTTTCAAGCCAGGCATGTGAGGGAAGACACAGCCAGAAAAATGTGGTGGTGACCAGGCTCTGGACTGGTTTAGTGCCTTGATGCGGAGGAAGTGTTCTTTGCTAATGAATAACCTTGCCCAATTCGTTGTTGCCTGGGGTGCAACGTACATGTATTTCTGGTTTGAGCAGGTGCTATGAACAGCTGCAGAAATGAAGGGCAAGTAGATCCTGCTCCCCTGGTCTGTATAGTCCAGGCAGGAGAGAGCCAGGGGACTGGCTGGGGGTGGCAGGTGTGAGAAGAAAAGTGGACAGGCTCTCACCGGGGAGCATCTCCAGAAGCCTCATATCAAGGGGAGGGGACATCACTGAGGCACTCTGGGTAAAGGGAAGATGTCAGCTGAGATCTGGGCTCCCATGAAGAACTACGGGCATCTGGAGTTGAAGAGATGGTTAGAAGTGAGATGAGGCAGAAGGAAAGAGAGGAATTGGATTACAGCATACCATGAGTTGGGGCTTTATCTTGAAGCCAGGGGAGGATAGGAGAGTCCCAGAAAAGGAGCATAACTCTAACAGGGGTTCAGCAAGCCATGCTTGAGGGCCTGGGGTATGGGCTATTGGGATGGTAAGGGTCATTTGGTCTCCTGCACTCAAAAATAGCATGTTTCACCTGTAACTTGGAGTCTGCTACTCTTTCCATCCATCTTGATTCCAGCTTGCCTGGCAAAGGTCTGAGGCATAGGTATCAATTTTCTCAAGAGTAGCGGGGGGGGGGGGGTTTAGACCTGTGGGGGTTGCTGTGGTCCCCTCCACTGTGGTGCTCCTGAAAGATTTCACCAGGGCACTTTGGATAGAACTTGGGCCTCTCATTCATCTTTAGAAGCTAGCTGCCGTGGTCTGCGCCCTCACTATGGGAGGCTGGAGCACTGGAGTATGGGAAGGATGCCTGTGGTGGCTGGGCAGGCTGTGGAGCTTGTCTCTTATGGAGGAGGAGGGATGGGCTAGGGATGGGGCTCACCAGTTCAGAGTGTTTCCTGCTCACAGCTGACTGTGGCCACAGCTCCATGGTATCACACACACCCTCCCTGCATCTTTGGGCACCTCTGTTCACACACACACACACACACACACACACACACACACACACACACACACA
>NW_026586383.1:8008763-8010675 GCF_907164565.1 Psammomys obesus
ACACACACACACACACACACACACACACACACACACACACACACACAATTATAAATATTTTTTAAAGGAAAGTAGGAGGGAACATGTTGGAGTGAGTGAGTTACCCAGAATGGCCAGGGATGAAGCCAGCTGATAGCTCTTTCTGTCCAGGATCAGGGTTGTAGCTGGTGTTTTCCTCCTGTTTTGTCTTTTGAGACAGAGACTCACTAAGGAGGCTAGGCAGAGCTCCACCTGGCAATCTTCTGCCTCATCCTCCTCAGTGGCTGAGATTACAGGCATCTGCCACTCTGCCCCACTGGATGTTACTTTTTTGTGCAGAGAGCCTGTGTTCCTGTAGGTCTGTTGTCACTTAAACATCCAGCTCTTGAATTAAAACTCCGAGAGCTTTAATAGGTTTGAGCCTGGTTCTAAAGACACGCCATCCACAATACTCGGGAACAGGGGTGAAATTGCTCAGGTGGTTTCCATTAAGCAGTGCTGCCAGTTCCATTCACAGAACAATCTGACTGCCTGTCGAGGCACTCACAGCACCTAAGGAAGCATGAGATGTGTGCATAAGAAAAGAAAGAAGTGTATGGCAGTTGAGCCGAAAGCTTTTTTTGTTTTTGATGCATCCCACCAGGGATAGTGGAACACATCAAGGCTTCTGTAAAAGTCAACCTCAATTAAAAATTAAGGGCCTTGAAAAGACTGTAGAATATTTGCAAAGTCCAAACCATTTGCAACCACGTAATTACACTCTGGCTGTTACCTTGGGGACACTGCTTTCACGGGGCTTAGGAGACTGTGTTTCCCTATGCCACTGGCTGTCTGGAAGATGGCTCGCTCCACCCGTGAAGGACCAGCTTGTAGGGAAGACCACCCCACCTCAAGCGCACCCACACTTGGAAACAAGTTGTTCTCCTTCTCAACAGTGGTCAGAATCATCAGCTACACAGGGAAGAACAGAAGTGAGGTCTTCTTCATGCACTAGGTACTTACTCTACAAAGCTCTGTGTGAGGCTGCAGAGCTGACCCAGCCATTAAGTGCACTGACTACCCTTCCAGAGGACCCGGGTTCAGTTCCCAGCACCCACATGGAGACTCTATAACTCCTGTCCCGGGGGATCCAATACCCTCTTCTGGTCTCCATGGACACCAGCCATGCATTTGGTGCAAATACATACACACAGGCATGATATCACACTCATAAAATTTGAAAGTGAAAAAAGTTCCCAGTATACTCAGAGGCCCCACAGCGTCACTTTGGATAGGGAACTTAGCTTCTGGTGGCTTTGTCCCCTCATCTGGAAAATGGAGAGATAGCTGCAGTCCCTGAAAAGGCTGAGTATTTACTGAATTCATCTGATCTCACTGATTCAAAAAGCGTCTACTTGGCCAGGATTGGGGGTGCACACCTTTAATCCCAGCACCCAAAAAGCAAAGGCAAGTGGATCTCTTTTAGTTTGAGTCCAGTCTGGTCTACATAATGAGTACCAAGATGCTCAGAGGCTATGTGGAAAGAGATTCTGTCCCTAGAAAAAGGTGCCTGGTATCCAGTGAGCACTTAGTGGGTGAGTTACAGCCACTTTGCCCTCAGAACACGGCTGGGAAGTAAACATGGCTGTGTTGCCTCTGGAGGAGCTCTGAGGCTCAGGAAGCATTGCTCATGCCATAGGGAAACTTAAACCTGCTAGGAGTATGGAAATCACTCACCTGAGGTCAAAGCAAAACCTGAATGGCAGAGACAAGAAAACCTCTTGGTGGTGGCTCCCAAGCCCTATGTTCTGTTCTTTTGACTAATGTCTTCAGTCTTTGTGTCCATTGTAGTTTTGGGAAACCTGGCCTATCTCAAAGTTGAAATGACTTGGAAATTCCTCTTACTTGTGTGTGTGTGTGTGTGTGTGTGTGTGTGTGTGTGTGTGTGTGTGTG
>NW_026586383.1:8010685-8032244 GCF_907164565.1 Psammomys obesus
GTGTGTGTGTGTGTGTGTGTGTGTGTGTGTGTGTGTGTGTGTGTGTGCTCCTTTTCTTTCAGGCTGGGGATGAGAGGGTCCGCTACCCAAAGAACTGACCCTGTTCTTTCACTAGATGGACACAGAGCATCGAGGATATCTTCCATGCTCATCAAGAGCAGCGGTCCACCCCAGTGAAGACCTTCATGGGCAGCCCTCCCCATGCTGAGATCACGGTGTATATGTTCCAATTTCTCCCTGGCAAGAATAGGGATTCTTAGAAGGGCACTGAGGGGAGACAGAGGCAGTAACCATGGCAGCCATGGAGGGTTGATGGCATGCACACACCGAGCCACCCATCGCCCCGAGACTCCCTCAATGCTGGCCTAATAAAACTTTATTTGGCGGTATTTTCTTTGGCTTTCAAATACAGCCAGCCATGGGAGGTTTCTGTGTCAGTCTCTCCAGCAGGGTTGTGGTGACAGGGACCGTTGTCATAATAACTGGGCCCAACAAGGGACTTGTAAAGAGGCTGGTGCCCTGGAGCCTTCACACCTTTCCACTTCAGCTGCATGTTTGCTGAGATTTTTGCGAATTATTGCCTCTCTTGCCATTAAGCACTAGACTCGCCATGGCAGGGCAGATTTGTATTTGTGAAAGGAACAAAGCTATGAAGCTGTACAGCTACTTTGTTTTCTGCAAGCACTCGCTCTCTCCTTCTCCTCAAACTTTTTCTTTTCCCGCACTCTCTCTCTCTCTCTCTCTCTCAGTACCATCTGTCCCAAGTTTGATCTGAGCCATCTGGCATAACCGGAGGTAGATAAGGGTGCCCTGCTTTTTCCCAGCTGCACATGAGGAGGCACAGTCCTTTCTTTTTGTCCCCAGTGGTCAGTGGCCGTACCACCCTTTCCTCTGAGCCAAAGGTGAAGCTTGGGTAAAACACAGAATGCCCATAAATCATAGCTCCTTTCTACAGGAGTGTGGGAACCACATTAGAAGACTTCCACATTTTATGAGCTTGTCCTTGACCTCCTTCCAGGCGGTCTCAGTCTGAGCATGGCGGCCTTGGTGGATGCTGTTGGCACCACACCCAAGTCCCTAGTGTGCCAATGAATAGAACATACTGCCATATTGAACTAATGACTGCCCTCTTCAGGTTCGGAGAGTCACAGTGGCCTTCTGACTAAGTCGTTGCTCCTCTCCCCAGGCCTTAACCAACGGGTGATTGTTGTCCTGGGCAGAAGCCCAGCCCCTTAGTGAAGATTAATTAAATAGCACAGTTGATATTGCGCGTGTTCTTGTGAGCCAGACCTAGACCTAGGACCTTAGCCTGCATGGACTGCATCCCTGGTTCCCACGAAATCATCTGGCCACTGAGACGTAGGTTCTGCATCCCCAGAGCCTGTGCTGAGAGACTTAGAACTTACACATCATGTCTGCTCTGTCTGGTCCTTCTTCTCCTGGATAGGCAGAAAAAAGTCCTTTGCAGAAGTCTGAATTTCATAAAGAGCTCTAACCCAACAGACTTAGCAGACATGAGTGGTGGGACAGCCGCTCCTGGTTGCAGGGATGTGGGGTGGAGTGATGTGGCGTGAGAGACTTCCTTGGTGGTTTCATAGGATTTGGATCTTAGGGATTGCCTCCTGATGCTTAATCCCAGGGACTTTGGGACTATCCGCATTCACAGGATACAGGGAGAGAGCCATCCTTGTGGGAGACGCCCCACTGTAAAATGTGCCTACTCAGGAGCAACCAAATAGCTTCCACCATAACAGAAGTGCGTGTGCCCACCTGGAACCATCAGCCTTGCCTTGAACCCCAGACTTTTTTTTTAAGAAAAATGTGGTAATGAGATTTGAACAAGGGGGCCAAATGGAATTGTCTCGATTAACAACCCACTTTTCTTCAAGGTAAAAAAAAAAAAAAGACAAAATTTTTAAATTTTTTCATATTTTTCTTCTGGTGTAGAAGCATGGAAACCATCTGACCTCCTAAGCCAAGAGGGATTCTCTCCGATGCCACTCCTCAGCCCTCCCAGGGTTCGGGAGAACCTGCCTTGTTGTTAATGTGCAGGGAAGGTGGAACCCCAGTGAAGGAGGTCAGCTCTGGGTGCCAACTCCTGGTTACCACCTGCCTTTTAAAAGCTCCCTTCTCATCTTTCATCCTGGCATCCAAGGCTGGGCATGCCCTCTCCACCACCTCCCCCTCCATCAGTCCCCACCATCACTTCCTGTGGAGCAGGAGCTGTGCCGGCCTGAGCATCCTGCCCTGTGGCGATGTGAGCTGGAATCCATACAGTCTGTGAGCTTCGACAGGGCAACAATTGCATCTTGTTCTCATCAGCCTCAATGAGAAAGTTAGTATTTTGTCCAAATGTGGATGTGACAGCAAGCCACAGTGGCATGAGCAGGACTTCCGACCTTGTTACACACATAAATGGCAGATGCTTTAGATAATACCGTAGATATTTTGAGATGCCATTTGTCCTCAGAGTTGTGGTTGCTGTCAAGTCCACTTCCATGTCTCACTTTCCACTGTGTTATTTTTCTAGATCACACATTTGTTCAATACGATTATCATCCACTTTTGTATATTTGATTTCTTCATTACCCTACTTTCCATTTCATGCGTCCTTTTGAGCAGGGTCCTTCTGGGTCACTGTGCTGCCCACGGGATGCAGCAGCACAAAACCAGGTTAGAAATATGTCCTAGATGTTTCCCTGGCATATATACTTGATGCGAGGAAATCACGTTCCAGTTCGCCGTGAGGCCGCCACAGTGTTGTAACATCTGCAAGCGGGTCTTCTGGAGGCTAGGTCATTTCTTAGACACGAATGGCCAGGCTTGAAAGCCACAGTTCCTCCCTGTGGCTCCAGGAGCACTGGTGGGGACAGCTATACGTCATCCCCTGCTCTCTGCCCAGTAAGGACCCAGGGCACTCCATCAGAGCATCTGTGGGCATAAGAAAGGAGGCTCAAAAAGGAGGAAATTGCTATGGTGGCCTGTGTGGGCAGCCATACTGTGGGCAGCCTAGGTGGCTGCAGCTGCAAAGTGTGTGCCTAGTCACACCTGCAGGCCTCATGGACCCAGGGGCCAGGGGAGAAAGAGCTTGTGGCTCCTGCTCCCCCACGGCCGCCTCACTTCACAGCAGAAGGATGCACAATTAGGAAAACTTGTCATTTCAGGATATATATATATATCTTAACCTGTCGTCATTGATGTCATCCATTGGGAAACATTGTACCTCTTCTCAAGGGGCTGTGATCTCTTCAGTCATCAGGCTGTCATATGTGTGGGCATCACAGGTGTGTGTGACACACTGTGGTGTGGCAGAGGGCCTTTGGCTGAGCCAAGGCAGCCATCCCTACACAGGCCACCCCTCTCCCTCATGGCATCAGGTCTTGCGAATTCCTCTGCCTCTGCCCCCTCCCCCCACCAAAGGATTTTAGTCCTTAATCCAGTTGTTACGGGGAAGGAGCCTGATTCATTCCAGATGTCCCAAGACTTCATGATTCCGGAAACTCCTGAGGTAAAGGCTGATGAGGCCCTGAATTCCTTTGTTATCAGAGAACCAGTGTTTCTTTTAGCAGTTACACAGATGGCTCAGGAAGCTCTGGAGCCACCTAGAGGGACCAGGGGACCGGGTGGGGGCGGGGTCCTCTGGCTTGCTGTGTTTCCTCATTAGAAGAAACAAGGTTGTTGATGGCTCTACCATTACATGCATTGTTGAATGAGCTGGTGCAGAATCATCTGGGACATGAACACATTACTTTCAAGTACTGTGGACTGGCTGTACTTCTCTGAACCTTGCTGAGGAAGCCACTGCTTTGGTTCATTTCTTCTTAGTAAATGTATCTTACTTTTACTGCGTGAACATAGCACTGGCCCAGATGGGTGTATCTGAGGAAGGTAACAAGTATTTCTGCATCATATAAACGGATTTTCAGCCCAGATAGTCAGTCTTATTCAGCCATCTCTCTGACTCACTGCCAAGTATCAGTGGGGTACCTTACAGAGCCCCCCAACCTCTGGCTGGAGCCAATTACCATGAGGGTCTGTTCCTTGAGACTGGAAAGGATTCATAGTCCATGGCCAGATACACAGCATACCCCAACCTATGCAGCACACACTGCTGGAGAAAGCTGGCATTTACATATGTATATATGTTTATATATTCTGTTTAATGATAGCAGTTTGGGTTTTTGCATTGTTGAGGGTAGAAAAGTCATAAACATATAGACAGGCGGTGGTGGCATATACCTTTAATCCTGGCACTTGGGAGGCAGAAACAGATGGGTCTCTGAGTTCAAAGCCAGCCTGGTCTAAAGAGTGAGTTCCAGGACAGCCAGGACTATAGAAAGAAACCTTGTCTCAAAATAAAAAAGTCATAAATATGAAATCTGTGGTCATCCTCCATTATCCTTGGAAAGTATGTCCCAAAACTATGCCTGAAACCATAAATAAAATTTGAACATTATAAATTGTAGTAGGGGTCTCTAGAGAAACAGGATGGATGAATGAATATAAATGGGATTTATTAGGGTGACTTGCAGATTATGGTCCAATGAGTCCAACAATGGCTGTGTCCTCATGGAAAGTTCAAGAATCCAATACTTGTTCAGTCCACAAGCCTGAGTGTCTCAGCTGGTCTTCAGTATACACCAGAATCCTGAAGAAGCAGGTTCTAATGCCAGTGAAGAAATGGGCCTGCCAACAGGAGTGAGGGCCAGCAGGCAAAAAGCGAAGGTTTCCTTCTTCCATGTTCTTTATATAGTCTGCCACCAGAAGGTGTGGCCCAGATTTAAGATGGATCTTCCCACCTCAAAAGATCTGGATTTAGTGTGGGTCTTCCCACTCCAAATGACTCAAAATCCCTCACAGGTGTACCCAGCCATTTCCATTTTAGGTAGTTCCAGGTGTAGTCAGGTTGATGACCAAGAATAGCCATCACATAGAACATGTTTTCTTCTGTGTGTACAAATTAGACACAGATAATTTGATAGCAACAAAGTAGAATAGGTATGATAATTTGCTATAATAAAATGATTATTATTATAGGATTAGTATTGATAATATCCTCCAGGCCATTATTAATTAAAACATGAAAACCATGTGAATGCATGCCCCCCCTCCGGCCAGCCATGTTGGGGACCAAATATGAAATGTCGCCCACAGGTTTATATTTGAACGCTCAGTCCCCAGCTGGCGGCACTGCTTGGACTAAGGAACCTTTAGGAGGCGGAGCCTTGTGCCAGGGGCAGGCTTTGGGAACGATAGCCTCATCCTGCCTCCAATTATCTCTCTCTCTCAGCTCCCAGTGTGTGGCTGAGATGTGACAGCTCTACTTCTGGTTCCTGTTGCCAGCCCTTCCTCACCATTAAGGACTCTCCTCTAGAACCATAAGCCAAAATATATGTGCAAAGTTGCTTTTGGTCATGCTATTTTATCGCAGTGATAAAAAGAAACTAATACAAGCCAGCATTAGGATGTTAGTCGCTTGTAATTTCTGGGTTTTGTGCTTTTCTCTGTTTGCTTTTCTGGTTCTCCTTATGATTTTGTACCTAAGTTTCTGAGTTTCTTCTTGAGTCTTTTGTTTGTTGTTGATTTTTGAGTCAGGGTATTATACATCCCAAGCTGTCTTTAAACTTGCTAGTTGGCTGAGAATGACCTTCAACTAACGATCCTCCTGCTACGCCATGTAAATGCAGGGGTCTGTGGTGGTCTATGCCACCATGCCTGGTGCTGGGTTCTGGCTTAATTCTGTCTAGTGAAAGCAGGCTGTTTTCCTATGCTTACTTGTGAAAAAAATGTGGATTTGAATCCTGATACTCACTGGGAAGAGGTCAAATGATACAGCCATTAGCAATCAAATAAGTCAACAAGCTTACTTAATCCCTGGTGCCTTTACTGTAAAAGGAAGATGTTGGTCTGCCATTGACTCTGGCAACAACTCTCTCAGCTTTGAAAGTTCTAGAGTCTCTATAGTTTGACCCCGTAGTACATGTTCATAAACATGGATCTATTTTCCTCCCTCTTTTCTGGACACAGTTTCTATCATTTGCCTCCAATCTCTTGGTCATCACAACACTCTTGTCTGTAGAGTATTTGATGAGGTCACTTGGTCTGGTATCTCACCACTCAAAACTGATGCTGGAAGCTTTTTACTTTTGATGTATAGAAATGTCACAGGTCCAAGAGTGGATTTTTGTGGCGTTGGTCACAGAGAAGTAATTTTCCTATAAACAGCAGTTGCCAGTGTTACAGAGGAGAGGTCCAAAATGTGGCTTAGAATGAAAAGGCTTCCCTGAGGAATCACAGGAGCTCTGGAATAGTTGATATATGCACGTAGACTTGACCAGGGAGTGAGCACCATAGCTGCGTTACAGGACTGAATGTTGTCTGTGTCTTGGGAGTGTCTGCAGCTGCCTTCCTAGGATCTCACAGGATATCCTGTGCTTGCTGCATATCATCTCTGTCTTCTCGCCTTGACCATCCTTAATCCCCCCAAAGAGAGTTACATTTGGAAGTACACACAGTAATCTATGCCCTCAGGCTCACCAACAGGTATTTTTTTTACATCTTAAGGCACAGTAGTTCGAGGCACAAATAATGCTCCAAGGACTTATGGTCTAACAGCTTCGGCACAGCTCCCTGTATGAAATAACCACCAGCCACAGATAACTCATACATGCCCCTCTGAGGCAATCCTCCAATGGTCAACCCTGGTTAGGAGGTAAACTTAATACCCGTGTGCATCAGGATTGAGGAGACTAAGAGCCCATAGAGGCTGAAACTATATGGAGCTGGGAGCTAGCTCAGTCAGACTAGTGCTTGCTGGACAATCATGAGGGACCTAAGCTTGGTCCCCGGAGCCCACACAGAACACTGAGCATGGTGATGCTTGTTTGTAATCTCTCAGAGCCGGGAGGTACAGAGGGTCAGGACCCTGGGGCTAACCAGCCAGTGGTGCTTCCTTGCTAGCCGGCCAGCGCAGCTTACTCAGTGAGCTCCAGGCCAGTGGGAGACCGTCTTAATAAACAAGGTGGCTAGCTCCGGAGATATGCCATCTGAGGTTCACCTCTGACTGCAATACCCACAAACACCCACCTGTGCGCGTACACATATGCGCCCACTAGAACACACAGAAGAGAGACTGAAAGCACAGTGCCTGGGAGACACCCTTGTGGAAATCACCCATGGAGCACAGAGGTGAGGTTGCGTGTTATGTTATCCAGAGCCCGGAGTTCCTCCTAGGGTGCTCCTGACCCTCTTTATCAGGATTAACTTGTGGCTCTATCTTTCTAGTGAGTGATAGGCTTCACTCACTGGCCGAGGACCTTCCAGCAGACAAAGTCCTTGCTAGCTAGAGCCCTTGTATCCCTGTCCTGAGTTTCTGGCATCGTTCCTGCCACCTCTGCCACCATCTCTTCTGCTCATCAGAGGTGCTTGCAGTGAGAGCCACCTCCCGTTGCTACAACAGCCCTCAGTCAGTGACTGCCTGGAATCAGGGCACAGATATTCCTCTCCTAGATGGCACAGCTGAGGCTTTCCACAGTTCCAGAATGATTAGGTTCAGGGCACCCAGAGAGGTCACTGGCTTGCTGCCGCAGCCCTCAACAGTTGCCTGTTTCTCCGTGTCTTCTCCGGATGAGTTTTGGAGATCTCTCCTGAACTATCACTTGCTCTCAAGCCTGTCCACAGTCTCCTTCTAGAGGACCCCATGCTAAGGTGTCCCTGTTTTCCTGAAACTCATGGCTCACCTTCTTGTCCCCAGCATACCCATGTGACAAATGATTCTCTTTTGATGACTATTAATGACGCCTTTTATGTGAAAGTGCAGCAAAGAGATCTGTGTACAAAGGAACATGACCCACTTAAAAGGCCGCACAAGCAAATTAGAATTAATGGGAAAATTTATCAGAGGATAAAATTCCTTGAAAATTAGAAAGACTGTTCTTCAGTAAATAAACAGGGGCCCATGGAATGTCTGGCGCACGAACTGTACATGATTGTTTTAAACTCTTGGCAGGCCAGTCTGAGGAGCAGGTCCTCCCAGAGTCCTCTCTGTTCAGATGTCATTAAAAGAACCTTTCTTGCCAGAGTCTTCCTGGTGGGGTTCATTATATGAGACCCCCAGCATGGATGGATAAGGACACTCGATACTAGCTCCAGCTCAGGCCTGGTGTGGCTGGGTGACCTCAGCTGAGTGGCTCCTCTCTCAGACTCAGCTTCTCCCTCTGGGAAATGTGAGGATTGGGCTGATGGTCTGCCTTGGAGATGTTAGAGTGCTTATTTGCTAATCTGTGGCTGGGGGGCAGTTCATAGAACTCCATCAGGAGAGGCCAGCCTCTGACACCCCACCAAAGGATTAAATGACCAACACAGCAGGTCTGTGCTAGACATTCTGTGGTGTTATCTGTTGAAGAACAATCTTCTTAATTGTCAGGAAATTATATTCCCTTAGAAATTCGGTGCTGGAACCAATTCTGCCCCTGGGAGCGCAGTAATGAGCAAACCAAAACAAAAGTTCCTGGCCTCTGCTGTTGGACCCTGTGGTACACATATGGTCCCCTGTCACAAATTAGTAGCAAGCTCTACCAGTAGCCACACATATAAAAAGAATGATTCTTCCTACCCCAGAGCTAACTATTAACTGCCACTAGCTCCTCAGGAAGGGATGGGGCCTGGAGAGAGCGTCCCTGACCTGTGCTGGAATCTGGGCTGGATCAATCATGTCGGGGTAACCACAGCTTGTGTGCGATATTAAGGCTACAACCGCGTGGAGTCTGGCCCCTTCCCTTACACTGTGGACCGGGCTAAGTGGGCTTAGCCGGCGTGTTGGTTTGAAGGCACATGCTCCCCAGAGGCTCATGTATTCGAATGTTTGGTCCTCAGTTGGAGGTGTTTGGGAAGGATTGGGAGGTGTGGACTTTTTGGATGAAGTATGTCACTGGGGCTGGGCTTTGAGCTTTCAAAAGCCCACTCCAGTTAGCACCTCTCTCTCTCTCCTTCTCTCTCTCTCTCTCTTTCTCTGCCTTGTGATTGTGGATTAGACATGAGCTCTCACCTAATGCTCCAGTGACATGCCTGTCTGCCTGCTGCCATGCTGTCTGTCATGACGGCCGTGAACTCTCACCCTCTAGAACTGTATGCCCCAATTAAATGCTTCCTTTCATAGGTGGCCTTGGTTATGGTGTTCTGTCACAGACAGGAGACTGAAAGACGTGGGTGACAGTGGAAAGGAATGGGCTTTGCAGGCATGGAAGGCTCTCAGTTCTCATCCAGCCTCCTTAGCTCTTTGCTTCATGATTTCTTTATGTCCAAAAGTGGCACTCCCATCAGCTCCTGTGAACTTTCAGAAAGGCTTACTTGACAGCACCAGTTCCGTGCTAGCAAATTGTGCCTGACAGAACCAGCCCCAGGCTAGCAAACTGCATTTTCATTTCATTCCTAAGAATAACTTGGGAAGAAGCAGCCTACTGTTTTAGTTAGAGAGTTTTAGCTCTAGAGAAAGAATGAAAACAACTTTGAGGTTTCTTTTGAAAAGTTTTGAGTTCACATTCTACCCTGGAAGGTGCCTGGCTTCCACACTACAGTCACTTGGCTATGAAAAGCCAGGAATGACCTTACTGCGTGAATAAGTGGCGGAGCTGTGGGGGCTGGCCAAACTTCACATGTCCCTGGCCTGATTCCTTGGCATTTACACATGACAGAAAAAGACCAGTCTTGTGAACTATGACACTGGACAGTGGTAGCAGCTCTCTAGCCTGTGGCGCTGTGCCTTCCCATGTGGTCTCTCTGCTCAACAGCCCACAGAAACTGTCTGAGGTGACTGGGCCTCTGTGAGCATGTATGTAGGTCCTTCTCTTGACGAAGCTAAGTTAATGCTGTCTCATAACTCAAGGCCTGACAATTCTCCTTTCATGTTACAAAAGCAATCAGGGACAGAAATAACCCATCAATTGTTTAAGACCAGAGTGGCCAACAATAATAAATCATTGCCACAATAGCTTGAGGTCAAGGTCTTAATTCGTTGGAGACCATTCAAGAATTTGAAACTCTTCTTGGAGTTAATTTTTCACATCTTGTTTGGATCCTCGGAGTTCTCGCCTCCAAAGCAGGCCATCCGGATTTCTTGTCGCGCATGTTTTTCTTGTTGGTGTGCCAGACATGCTGGAGAGTGCGGGTTGCTTTCTGCCGATGGACAAGGACGGTTCCTCCCTCGCCCTGAAATCTGTTGAGTGTTTGAGCAGACCTCTTCTCTTGCACGCTGCATTAGCTATGTTAATTGCTGCAGACCGCAAAACATGCCTGTTAACGTAAATCTAATTTATGTGAAAGATACAAGCTGGTTCAGATGAGGCTTCAAAGAGGGGTGGAGGGGGCCAATGATTTCCACAGGAAACAAGGGAGGCAAGGTGTAGCTGGAGGACGTGCCTTCCTGGTCTTCGAACCCTCTGCAGCCAACTCAGGTGACCATAGGACCATCATGTTCTCACACAACCCGCAAACTCCAGAGCTGTGATTGAGAGTATCGCTCATCAGAGGGAGGCCGTTTGAACCTGGGACTGTGCTTAATCCTGTGCCCACAGCTGAAAGACCATGAGGGACATCTGCCCCACCTGCTGATGATCGCTTCACATCTGTCACGGGGTCTGCTGAGCCAAACAGCCAAAAGGAACAGCTGTCAGTTGCAGCAGGTCTCACAAGCGTTTCCACATCTTCCATTGGCCAGTTGGCCGGTTACAGATTGGCCACTGGAGTGACGTTTTGCCCAGAGCTAGCATCACTTGGTACTATGTCTGCACTCCCTTCATTCCCATCCTCATCTTCCTGGGCCAAGTCATTCGCTGCTCTCCCTGCCATCGCCACATCCCCAACCTCTTCCCCTTCCCTCCTCTCCCGTCTTTGACTCAGTTTCATTTCTGATACTGAATACAAACATGTACATCAGAGTCTGGGCACCCCACCCACACTCAGCAGCTAGGCTTCACACTCTCCTCATTCAGCTGCAGCCTTTCCACACATCAGCCAGGCCCCCTGTGACATGCTCACTCACTGTGCTTTCCCTGAGGGCTCTTTCCCATTCGTGTGTAAATACACTATGATAATTCCCATCTTAAAAAAAAAAAAAAAAGGTATCTCCACAGACGGCTTCCCCAGTAGCTCCTATCCTGTTTCTCCACCTTACTAAAAGAAACATCTCCGTACACCCTCTTTACTCCCTGTTAAATGTAGTCCCCTCTCACCCCAGTCAGCTGTTAACCATGATTCAGGAGTAATTCATAACAAGGTCACCAGGGACTGCTGTGTCCATCAAAGCTTGTGGGTCATGGTCCAATATGGGGGGTTATAGCTGAAGGTGGGGGCTTGCACAATCCGGGCCGTGGAGGTTTCTGGACTCACGGTAACTAAAATAATTCACATGTAAGATATTCCTCGCCCATGTCCGTCCCACTGCCTATCTTCTCTGTGTCCCATTGTGAACTTTGACCCTGCATGCCCGCAACCCCACGTTGCCAAAACATGTTCCCTGAAACGTCCATGCTCACGGGTGTCACTCTCTTATGGACTGCAGCATTTTTACTGGACATGCCGTGTTTTCTGCTTTCATAAAAACAAAATGGTTTAATTGCAGAAAACAAAGATTTTTAATGATTTTCTTCCCCCACTCTTTATTATGTGGCAAATGAGTATGTATTTCTGAGATGTTTTAAACAGTATTTTTTATCCTTTGAGTCTTTCATACCTGACCTTTCACCTTCTTCCACCTGACCTGTTGCAGGACCCTGGTCACCCATGACCTTTCACCTTCTTCCACCTGACCTGTTGCAGGACCCTGCTCACCTATGACCTTTCACCTTCTTCCACCTGGCCTGTTGCAGGACCCTGCTCACCCAGCTTCTCTCCAGAGTGCTCCAGGGACTGTTTCCCTTGCATCCAGGAGGAGACTCCGGATATGGGCCCCAAGAGTCCTTGCGTCTCTGCTGAGAGCAGGAAGGGGCGCCCGTCTGTATCACATTTACACCAGGGTCTTAATGGTGACACACCAGGACCTACAGAACCTGCCAGATTCATTTTCTTTCCCTCTCTGAGCTCATTTCCTCTCAATCCGCTCAGTCCTCACCAGCCTCTGTTCTCTTCCATGAACACGCCAGATCTGTGCCCACCACAGTAAACCCTTAATTCTGCATATCCCATTCTCCTTCTCCCAAGTTTCTACTGAGAGTTCCCTCCTCTGGAGGCTTCCCTGACGACTGTGTTGGGAGTCCGTCCTGCCCTCCTAGGTTTCCACAGCTGGTTATGCGCACTGGCTTTGGTGTGCCTCTTCTGTTTCCTTGAAGTTACATGCTACTGCTTCCAGTGTCTTGCCTTCTTTTCCTGTTGTTAAGGAAAACACCAAAGAAGCGTGAGGGAGAAGGGGTTTATTTCAGCTTACACTCGAGATTACAGCAGGTCACGGCAGGAGGTCACAGCAGCAGGCATTTAGAGAGATGGGTCGATGCGTCTCTATCAGGCAGAGGTGAATGCGTGTGCTCAGGCCGCTGCGTCACAGCCTGCACTTCCTGAGCAGGGAAGAGTTCCACCCACAATGAAGATGTGTGGTCCCACCGCAATTAACACCCCACACAAGCATGTCCAGAGGCCACAGCCCGCGAGATCCTAGGGTCTGTCACATGGACAATTAACAATAACCATCTCATCCAGCATATGATGAGAAAAACAGTGTCTGCTCCAAAGAACTGAATGAATGGATTTCACATAAATAACAGCTATCCGGCTGTTAAATGTCTTTAAACTTTCCAAGTTTGATGTATAGAAATTCTCGTGAGACGTGCAACATTCTAGTAAGATCAAAAAATGTAGAATCCCTTGTTTTTTTGGAAAAAAAAAAAAAAGAGGCCCACAGGTGCTGATCGCCCACAACCCTGCGCCTAGTGAATGGGGCTCTGAGCATTATAGCTGGGTTGCTATTTCCCTCCACACTATCCCCAGTGCCTCCTGTCGTGTTACCGTAAGTGCAAGGAGAGTAATCAATGTTTGGGTTTCTCTGCAGTGTTGATGAGAAAACCCCACACCTGGCTTTGGGGGCTGTGAAGAACATTTCTCTGAACATCTCCATCTCCAACCTCGGGGACGACGCCTATGACGCCAACGTGTCCTTCAATGTTTCCCGGGAGCTCTTCTTCATCAACATGTGGCAGAAGGTAGGCGAGCTCCCTGCGAGGGAGCCACTTTCCACCTGACACACCGGCTCACCTGCTGCGCATCGTGGACCAGGCGATGATCCCACAAGGTCACTCCTGTGTAAGGAACTTGGAATTACTAGAAGCTGGCTTTCATCCTGGACTAGGCAGGCTGCTGGTACGGCCAAGAAGCAGCCATAAATGGGTATCACGGATAATGTCTGTCCTTTATTGCATTCTATCCCCTTTCTCTTGTGATTAGACTCTCTCTGAGCAGCAACGGCTGTTATCACACATAAGTCAGTAGCTGTGAAAAATAAGTATGAGTGGATCCCTGTTCATCACAATTGCAATTGCCAATAAGGCACTCTGTGCTCTCTGTTACATGGTTATCTGTGTCAGCTAATCCTTTGCCATATTTAGATATTTATTCCTGCCACATTCAAGGGAACTGAGTTAATTCGGTGATTTCCATGAGCTGAGTGAGCTTTTGTAGAGCCAATTAGTTTATTCAAATGAGTTGAAGTTTCAATAGCATGAGTCCAAAAGAAAGGGCAAGCTCTTGCTTTCTCTCTCCCCTGAAGCCCTAATGCCCCTCAGTGCCCCTCTGTGAGAGAGGCTAGGCCCTGGGCAGGACAGACACCACTCTAAGGCCCTGCGCAGGACAGACCTTACTCAACCCAGTTGCTCTGGCCACAGCTATTCGGCTGTTTGCAGCTTTTCCCTGTTGGCAGCGTTGGCCTCACTGAGCTGGTGTTCACATGGAATCCGAATCACTTCATGAGGGAAACCTTCACCTGGCCCTCAGCACGTGGGCACCCTGAGGTACACATTGAGCAGGTGGGCTTCCCATTGAGGTTGTGGAAGATTAACTCAATGTTGAGTTAATCAGCCATGAATTATAGACAAGGGCTGTGGTCACTAGAGGACAGTGTGAGAAGGACGCAGCTAATTCAAACGTTTTCTATAATTCGAATAAAACATGTCCCCTGATTACATCCAGCCCATAGTCACTGACCTAGACTTGTAGCCTGGCTGTCTGTCCTATGCACCAGCCCCATGCTCTGACCTGCCTGCCTGTCACATGACTGTATTTCTGGTCAACTTTGTCCGAATCCTTGGTGTATCTCATATCTTCCCCTTAGCAGCAGATAAAGTAGCCAAATATATTAGCATCTGGATCGTGTGTGTGTGTGTTTAGTGGACGGAAGGGAATGAAAAAAATCAATCCAAATGTAGCATCCATGTCATTATTAAAGCCAATGACTTAGGTGAAATTTGTGCTTTGGGATGATGGCGGAAGCAGCTAAGCTAGTTTGCATTTAGACATAGAAGTGAAATAATAGGTGTTGAGAGTGAGGTGGAGGGAGTGTGAGCCCTGTGGTGGTTAGCAGATGTGAAGCTGAAGTTCCAGCTGTCTCTCTGGTGGTCAGTGTGACCTGGGTCCAGGGTACCGATTTCTTGGGCTGTACTAGGAATTGGATGAGGCCTGTGATGAGCATGTGTACAGCATGTCCCTGCCATGGTAGACCCCGACTCCCACCATATGCAAACACGTGCTACACAGACCCATCATTCACTCAGGTTCTATTGGTCCCCACCTTATGACAGTTCCGCTTTCCCTTATCCAACTTTATGATGGTGCAAAAGTCAGACACTTGGAGAGAAAGTCTGCTTCTGGGTGTGAACTTGGGTCTTCTGCTGGGCTGGGGTTTGCAGCTGGGCAACCACAGTGAGATCTTACTGGGAAAGCCATCAGGCCAGAGAAGTTGGAAGATAAGACTCAGTGGTGAGAGGCTCGTGATGAAGAAAGGGTGGTCATGAGCTCACGAGAGAGACAGCCCTCACCCATCACTCTTCGTGAAACTTGCAGAGTATGGCCAAGCAGCCTGAGGCTGTAGTTCACAACCCACTGTCATCAGTCACTGAGTGGGGGCTGTGGAACTAGTCACAGCTCCATCTTCTGATCACCTTGAGAGACTGAGATGAGGGGATGAACCCTGTGTCCTTTTACTCCTCCGAGACAAAGGCCTGATGAGGGCCACAGTAGTGGATCAGTGTATTGCTGTTTCTGAGAAATGAATATTTAGAATTTCTAATCAGCCTGGGTCTCCAATCTGGGCTTTGGGGCCTTCGTAGACAACCACATTAGCTTCCTTTTTATGACAAGTTGCATCAAGGACGGGTGGCTTTGTTTGTGTTGTAAAGTGAGTCTTCCCTCTAATACCTACCTCTGCCATGGAATGGGTGTTCAGTTTCTCTCCGGAATCTCTCTTCTCACTTTCAAGGCAAGCCGCGCAAGACGGCGCCAGATGATAAAACTGATCAGCTTTCTAATCTGAACTGAGGGAGGATTTGGACAGTTAATGTGTTTGCATAGCTTTATATTTGAGGGAGAACCTGACCTTTCCTAGGGCGGAAGGCTCAGGGCAGGAACCTTTGAGTCTGGGCATGTGAACAAAGTAGGAGATGTCGGAGGAGCTGGGGAGTCAGGCATTGCCAGGGCAGACATGCACCCCATCCTCCCGTAAGGAAGCAAAGCACAAGTGGCTTTCCTTCACTCTGTAGCTGCTGCCATTGCAGCAGGCTTGATTGCCATTGTGCTCTGCCGTCTCCGGTGTCTCTTGTCGAGTTAATAGCAGCCCCCAGTAAAATGCAGCCCTCAGATGTTTATAGTCACCATGGCCTGGCCATTAAGATGATGAATGAACTCACTGCTCACCCTTGTAAGACAGCCCTGCAGGGGAAATCAATACTTAGAAAACAGTAAGTCTTTCCGCCCCTTTCCTGTCTTTGATCCCATGCCCTGAGCCCTTGGTGACTTTACCTTGAACTCCCTGCCTCATGGCAGGCAGCGGTCCTCACCTGGCCCTGGTCCAGATGCCGCTCTTACCCTGAATTCTCCTAGGTTCTCACTTCCTGTTGGAGTTGCTTCTGAAAGCCTTACTCCTTCTCCATAACAGACTAGGAGAAGGTGGAGGAGAGCAGGTACCCCATCTCTGCTTCTTTACCTGTCAGCCCTGCCTGAGTGCTGCCACCGAGAGATGGCAGCTAGACGGAAGGTCCCTGAGACTGCTGGCTCTTCTGGTGGCTTTGGGCACCAGGAAGTGATGGAGAACCCCAGATGTCCATGTCCAATCACAGTGTGGGCTGTACTCTGCGGCAGAGCTCAGCTTTCCTTCGCATGAAAAGCTTCATTTGTGTATTCACAGCATTTCAAGGGAAGGCTCCAGTCTAGCTGGAGAAATGTCAATAAAGCTGTGACTGCAACAAGAATCAGTTAAGAGTGATTCCCGCCACCATGCCGCGGGCGTACCTGTGAGAGGGGTTAGTACACATTAGAACTTCCACATCCTCCTTCAGCTAGACGCAGAGCAGAGTTTAGTCATTTTTCTCCTCCAAAGGGGAAAGGAGGATCCTGCCTAGACTTTAAATCTTTTTTCTCCAGCAACAGAGAGAGAGAGAGTTAAAAAATTAAAACCAAGGTCTGGGAGATGGCTCAGCGGGTAAGAACTTATGAGCAAGCCTGATGGCCTGACTGGATCTCCAGAGCCCCTATCATGGAGGAAGGAGAGAACAGGCTCCACAAAGCTGTCTTCTGACCTCACACCATACACATACACACATCACAGGCTCCCAGTGATAATGAATAAGGAGACTGGAGAGATGGCTCAACAGTTAAGAGAACTTGCTGTTCTTGCAGAGGACAAAATTCAGTTCCCAGCACCCACATCAGATGGCCCCCTCTCCCCTGTAACTCCAGCGCCAAGGGAAAGACTGGCTCTGTTCTGTCCCACCTGGAAGCCGGAAGATGTGCTTTGACCTACAAACAGCAGACACTGGTTAAGAGCAGCTTAGGAAGCTATTTAAACCCCCAGTCCTACCCACCCTAGAGGGCGAGATGTGGACAGGTGGGTCCAGGAATGAAAGGCAGGTCAAGCCTCAAAGGATACCTGGTGGGTACCACTGTGGACCACAGGGGCCCACACAAACTTGCTGGTGGGGTGTAAACTAGCTAGCCTAACCCCTGTGGCTAAGCGTATGAAGGTTGCTCAGGAAATAGACATAGATCCATGAGGTCTAATGGATAACTCAGGTCTACTCTTGGTGTTCACCTGAAGGACTGCACGTCAACGGATCTCAGAAACAGCTCATCAGTTTTTACAGCTTTGTTTGCAATAGCCAAGTTCCTGAGCCAGCCTAGCTGTGCAGCAGGAGACAAACGGAGAGAGAAAATGTGGCTTTTATACACAGTGGAATGTGTTTCAGCCATAAGAAAGAAGTTACGTTATTTGTAAGAAAATGGACGCAACTGGAAACAATAATACTGAGCAAATT
This sequence comes from Psammomys obesus, assembly GCF_907164565.1. Taxonomy (NCBI): domain Eukaryota; kingdom Metazoa; phylum Chordata; class Mammalia; order Rodentia; family Muridae; genus Psammomys; species Psammomys obesus. The sequence goes on from NW_026586383.1 coordinate 8,028,190, forward strand.
AAGCCAATCTCAAAAAAAAAAAAATGCTCCTCTCTCATCTGTGGTTCCTATATTTTATATGGTCTCATAGAACTATGTGTGTGTGTATTAAATGAAAGCGGAAGTGAGATTGTCCAGAGGAACAAAGGGAATAAGGGGAGAGGGCAGCAAAGGAGAAAAATGAAGAGAATGTGTTCAACATCTAACAAACACATGTAAGAAATCTAAATTTAAAATAATATTTTTTGAAATGGGGCCCTTGTGTTGGCTCGCTATGCATGAAGGAGGAGGTGATACAAGCTCTTTGACAAATCAGCACAGTTGCGCACACGCTGGGAAAAGACAAGAACTTTGAAACCAGGAAAGATTTTCAAGGCTCCAGATGAAACTCCCAGGACCTGCTTAAGGTAGAGAGGGCAAGGCTAGCGATGTAGCTCAGTGGCAGAGCACTTGCTGAGCATGCTCAAAACCAGTGAGTTTGAAAGACTTCAAGGGAAGTACTTCAGCATGTTTAAAACATGTGAACTATGCCTAGGGCCGCAGGCACGCACCACCATACCTACCTAAATTTTCTTCCAATTTCGACCCCATGTGAGGGCAGTAATGTTGCTGATTTCTGATTTCTTCCTGGAACTGATCTTGCACCAGCTTTCCCTGAAGAGTTAGAGCCGCCTTTTCAGCCAGAGGTAGGAAGGTAGACTGCTGGAAGGAGATTCCACCATCCAGGAGGCCAGGAAAGTCAAATGTGCTGGGAGCCCCATCGCCTTCGGTTCCCTCCCTCTGCCGCCAGCCTTTGCATCCCCCATACACTCTGCACCCTGCACCTGAATAAGTTTGCCCCATTCTGGTTTGTCATTTGTCTGTCTGTCTGTCTCTGTCTCTCTGCTTTTATCCACTGAAACATCTCCGCAGACCTGTGTTTGTTTTTTATTTTGAATACCCCGTATATGTGACTCTTTAGAAGACTGACTCACCTCAGGTTGGTGGAGCTTATTTAGCCATGGTCATAATAGCCACAAGTGCCAGGGCCTGGATGGCAGAGGCTGCCGATGCAGAGGCTTCAAAGCCCAGCACACAATTCAGACCACCTCGGAGGCGTGAGCTCCCTCTGGGCTTTGCACTACCCCCTTCCTGCTTTGCCTTATCCTCCCTGCGTTACTGTCCTTCCTGGGGACACATTCTCATACAGGGTTTTGTTTTGTTGTTTGTTTTGTTTTCCTTTTTCTTGACCCCCGTCTCAGAGTCCTCTTCTGGGCACTCAAGCCGAAAACAGATCCTCATCTCCCCATTTTTAAAAAGACAGGTGTAATTTGTTTTACAACAGACACATCAAGAACCTGACCAGTCAGAATGGTTTAGGATGTTTCTGTGTGACTACAGTTTTTCCCCCTCAAATGATGCTGTTTGGTGTATCATTTGGTGTATCTTATCTTTGTAATGTGACCTACCTGAAGTCTGTAAGTCCAGCCTATTTGGTCTTCGAGGTTTGACGAACCCAGTCTCGTTAAGTCTGAAGTTTTTGCTCAGTCATTGCTTTCTTTATAATGGACTACTTATACTTAAAATATCAAAGTGTTCATGTAACTTTTCCTTTAACCTTTTTAAGGAAATGAATTCTATTTTTTAAGGAATGGAATATGCTGCTGATTTAATTTCTAATTGTTTGCTTGGTGTGTTTGTCTCTATAATCAGGAGCAAGAGGGGGCTCTTAGTTTGCTCTCCTGTGCAGTCTTTGTCAGGTTCTGATGCTGGACTTTTGCTAGAATTTTAAATAAAATAAACAGAAAGCCTGATTTTTGGGGGGGAGGGGGTGGAGTCTGAAGGCGTGTAGCTGCTATTGCTGCAACAGCGGACAATCGGAAGGACAGCCTTGCTGGGTGTGCATTTTTAAACCACAAAGTATGGTCAGCTCTGACTTCCTAACCTGTTCTATCCCCACAGCAGCTCAGTGTCCACTTTTCTGAGGGGCAAACCAAGACGCAGCTGCTAAAACTGGGTGTTAGGATTCAGGCACAGACAGGCCGACTGCAGAGGTCTCCGGGCTTCTTCGCAGAAAGAGGCTAATCTTCATGTCTGGTGGTCTCCCTGGCTGCCCACCTGGCTTGTAGCCCTCAGCGCTGGAGAGCCAGGTGCTTGGTGAATGAGTCCTCTCACATTACATCATTACCGAGTTTTCCTGTGTGGGGGGGGTAGCAGGCAGGACGTGCTGATGATTTTTCTGGGGCAGCTGTGTTTTGTCTAAACAAGGCTCTCTTTAGTACCCCAGGGGTACTGGCACACAGCCCTAACCCCTACCAGGCTCCCACTAGAGGAAGCTTTCCTGTGGTGCCCATGTGTTGCCACGATGGATTCTGGAAACTGCCAGGGCTTCGCAGCCTTTTGAATTTCTCCTCTGGAATTAATTTGTCCCCAGGTGAACTCAGCTAAAGGAATATCACACTTAAGTGCTTTGCCCTTGAATGGGCCAGGAAGCTGGAAAAAAAACAACTCACAATCTGCCCATTTCCCCTTCTGCCTGTTAAGTACTGGACACTGGAAAAAGTCATCAGAGGTAGGGTCACGTGGCCCACAGTGCGGCAGATGCCCAACTGTCTGGCTCTATCTCCAACTCAGCCATCATTTTCCCAACTCAGGTCCAAATATTGTTGGGGGGGGAAAGCTCCTAGCTATATGCTTAAGTCACCTGTAAGATGCTAGCGGCACAATACCAAGGAACAGGAACTTCATGAAATTGAACACATGACAACCAGAATCCTATTGCTGACAGATTTTAGTATGATTATCCTATATTATATGACTAATATCTACTTTAAGTGAGTATATACCATATGTGTCTTTCTACTTCCCTCAGGATGATCTTTTCTAGTTCCCACCATTTGCCTGCAAATTTCATGATTTCCTTGTTTTTAACTGCTGAGTAGTATTCCATTGTGTAAATGTTCCACAGTTTCTGCATCCATCCCTGCACTGAGGGCCATCTGGGCTGTTCCCAGCTTCTGGCTGTTACACACTGTGTGCACACCGTGCACAGACACACACTCAGACAAAACATTTGTACACATTGCACGTGATGCACAGACATGCAGGCAAAGCATCCCACACATGAAGAATCAAAAGAAACTTCAAAGAGAAAAAAGGGCTTGTTTTAGGGACCTGAAGCTAGCTGGATATCCCCTCCATATCCACACCTTCTGGACATCCGTGCCTGTCTTATTTGGACAGCCTGGGATCTTGGACTCGGCTTTTCCTCTAAGTGAGGTTTTTCAGACTATTACTTTTCCTGTGATTTATTGACCCAAAAGCAAGTGGTTGTCTGCCATTTGCAACCCCTGCAAGCAAGGCATGGTGCAGTGGTCCTGGGCAGCAGGAAAAAAGACAAGCCACTATGGTTGTGCTTTGGGGGTCACTGATGGTAGTGTTTGGGGCCCTTTGAGAAGCATACAGAAGTTATCTGGCAATGTTCACCCAAAGGACAGGAGACTAGAACATTCTTCATTCACCAACTTCATTCCTGGTTGGTTAAGTGCCGGGCAGGGGACCATTTGAATGTGAGTGTCCCCAGAACTATCTGTTGAAGACAGCACAGAGCTGGGCTCGGGGCTGGGCCAGGAGGAGTTCATTGCACCTGAGACTTAAGCTAGACCTACATCTGACTGCCCAGCCCAGCCTCACACAGTATGAACCCTGCTTGTCCTTGCTGTCTGTCTTCCAAGCAAAAGATGACAGCCATTGCCTCTCCATTTGTAACTAGGTACTAAGATATTCCACAAGCCCAAAGGGAAAGCAGACCCTGGTAGTTTTCCTTTATCTGTGCTGTCAGCTATTTGTCATTCATTTCTCACCTGAGCAGAAAACAGGCTGGCTGCTGGTTCATTCTTTTTTTTTTTTTTTTTTTAATGGAAACCGAGCTGTTGATCTGGGGGAGAAGGGAGGTTTCAGGGAGGGACCAGGGACCGGGAGGAGTGAAAAAGAGGAAACTGCAGTCAGTCTGTAATGTATGAGAGAAAATAAAAGTTAAAAGACAAAAAGGAAAGAAAGAAAGAAAGAAAGAAAGAAAGAAAGAAAGAAAGAAAGAA